>NW_022589782.1:2431462-2472216 GCF_004348235.1 Phoca vitulina | reverse complement strand
CAGCGGGGGAAATTCCCGTCACGCCGCCCCCAGCGCCCCCGCAGCCGGAGCGCCCCGGCCGCGCCACGTCTCCCGGAGGGTCCGGCGGGCGCTGAAGAGGAGACGCCGCCGCCGCCGCCGCCGCCCCCGCCCGGCGCTGAGGAGAAAGTGCGCCCGCCCGCGCGCCGGCGCTCGCCCTCCGCCGCCGCCGCGCCCCATTCACAGCCGGGCCGCACGCGCCGCCCGCCCGCGCCCGCCGCCGCCGCCGCTGATTGGCCGCGGGGAGGTGGCTCGCGGGCCTCGCGCCCCGCCCCCACGCCCTCGCCTGTTTTCAAACTCGCCGCGCCCGCCCGCCTGGAATTTCGCGCCGGGCCTCTGGCTCGCCTCGGCGGCTTCCCGCGCCGGCTGCGCCCCCTAGGGACGCGCGGCGCGCACTGCAGGCCGGCGCCGTCTCGGCACGCGTTCAGCCGACCGCTCGGGCGGGGGCGGGGGCGGTGCGGGCCGCAGGGGTGGGGGCGGGGGCGGCGCCGGCCTCGCCCTCCTTGGGGCGTGCGGGCGCGCAGGTGGGCTGGCGCACGTGCGGCGGAGGAGCAGGTGGGCTGGGCCGCAGAGCCGCTGGCCGGTGCAGGTGGGCGCGCCCCTCCCGGCGCCCCCAGCCCGCCCTCCGCACCCCCTCAACCCCTCCGGGATCCGCCCTCTCCGGCCAGAGGGTGGGTGTTCGAGTGGTTAAGCGCCAAGTTACTGTGATTGCGAACGAGAAACAAGCGCGATCGGGTTTCCAGTTCTTAACAACAAAAGGCACCACTGGGTGTAGACCCGCCGCCTGTTGCCAGGAGTGGACGCTGGCTTTGGAGAGGCGTCCAAGGTCATGTGTGGGCTGCGGGGACCACAGCGCCGGCCGCTTCCCGCCGAGGGCAGGGCCGGTCTCTGGGAAGGGTCTCTTAGGGGAAGGGGCCCTTACAGGGAGGATCTCTTAAGGAGAAGGTCTCTTAGGGGAAGGGTCCCTTAGGGGGAGGGTCTGCTAGCGGGAAGGGTCCCCTCGGGAGAAGTTCTCCTAGCGGGGAAGGGTCCCCTACGCCGAAGGGTCCCTTGGGAGTCAGGGTCTCCTAGAGCCAGGCCTGGGGAGCCCGCGGAAGGGGCGTGGGGCGGGGCGCGCCAGCTCAGCCGCATGTGGTAAGCATTAGCAGAGTTTATGGGGTGAACTAAGCTCCGGAGGCTGGGAGGCCAGTATTTTTGTGGGAGGAGGCCTGGAAGGTGACACACAGTCTGATGCTGTTGGCAGTTGGCCTGGAGGAGCCTGGGGGCATGTGATGATTGAGATCATGTAAGTGGCGATGGCAGCGGGACAGGGCGTGCGCCTCGCTCCGTGCTGGATCCCCAAGACAACTGGGTGCAGGTTTGCTGTGATTGTTCGGTTTGTTGCCCCAGGCGAGGGAGAGGAGAGCCGCGTCTCAGCTCCCGCTGCCAGAGCACCTACTATGCACTACCCACCCTTATTAAGTCTCAACGATGACCATGTGAAGGAAAGATGGCGAAACTGAGGCCCAAGGACAGTAGCCAAATAGAGGAGGTGGATTCTGACCTAGATCCGTTCCCAGGGCTCGGACCCCTTCCCACGCCATGCAGGGAGGGCCAGAAAAGTGAGAAGCACTAGTGGGCACTTCCTGATACAGCACAGACGCGCCCTTTGGGTACCTTGTCCCTGAGGACAGGTGGATGAGACTGGGAGGGGGGCGTGTCTACTTTTATTTTCCATTGCAACAGCCCTGCGTCCTTTCTAACCTCCGGGGCTATATGAGAGCCTAGGAGAGAAATGATATCTACTGTGCGCTGAACACTTACTGTGGGCCAGCCCTGCACAGGCACATCATGGCACTAATCCCCACCATCCCCCTGTGTGAGAGGGGCTGTCACTAGTAGAGTCGGGACACTAAGGCTAAAAGAGGTGAAGCTGCTCTGCTCAGAGATGGGGGTGAGGGGTAAGAGTGGAGCTGAGGGCTTTGAGGTCTTCTTAGTCTTTCTAGTTGTGAAATCTGGGCAAATTGCTGACTCTGAATTCCCGTAAAAAGTTAGAAATAATTCCCATCTCACAGGGTTGTCGCAAGGGAATGAGATAATTCACACTCAATGAATGCTGGTTTCCTTTTCCTCATACCAACTTGGCAGTGCTGTCCCAAACTACCCTTGAGTCCAGTCCGTATTTAACCTTTTCCTTTCAAATAGAAACACATGCCCATTATTCTCCTTGCAAAAAGCAAGCCGTGCCCATATGCTCTTACAGCATAGGCATGAATATGGCAGAGGCAGCTTCTTGATTTCAGGACACTCAAAAAATGTCCAGAGCCTCTTTTGCTACAATTTGTTTTGCATGTCAGAGACAGTTTTGTGGAAACTTGTTTGGAATTTAGAAAGCCTAAGCCAGTATACCATAGGTTGTAAGAGGAGCACTGATACCACTTCTACTCCAAAATCTCTAATTTTTTATTCCAGTATCATCCTGGGTCAGTGAGGCTGGAACATCGCCTCATCTTACAGTTGAAGGCACTAAACTAGGGAAGTTTAACATACACAAAGTAACCACGTTAAAGCCAGAGTAGGCATCTAGCTCTCCTGAGTGCTATTCTAAGATTTTTTTTTCCCCAACCAGACTATGTTGCCTTTTACATGACTCATTAGATTACTGTCTTCAGGGATGTGTTTAGACTGTAGCTATTCTTTCTGAAAAAAATAATACAGAAAAACCCCTTTATAATGCTCAGAAGAGGACTAGTCAGCACAGAGCTGGACTATTTCTGCCTGTAACGACCAATTAATCTCTCCATTTAATTTTATCCAGCCCAAAAAGTTCTCGAGAACACTTCATCCTTGTATACTTACCTTTAAAAACCTATAGGCACAAATATAAAAAAAAAATTAATAAAATTAAAATCTTTAGCCATATATTCTAAAAGACCATGAGATGGAGGGATTTTACTCCATGAGAGCGGACTTACTTTTAAAAATGAGCTGCAGCTATCTCCTACTTTGCAGAGCAAAAAGTTAAGATTTCACCTGCTTAATTAGAGAGAGAGAGAGAGAGGAGTTTTCAAACAAATGATCATTTAAGTGAAGTTAGAACTGTAACTGAGGCCACCAGTGTCTTCCCCATTGTCATTAACCTAAAACCTCGCTACGCCAGGTGTGGTCCACTGGCCATCAGTCTCACCTGGGAGCTAATTCGAAACATAGCATCTCAGGCCCTTGCAGGACCTACTGAATTTTAATCTACATTTTAATGAGGTCTCCAAGTAAATTAAAGTTTGAGAATCACTCCATATCTCCTGAGAATAGAATAAACATGAATACAGCTCTCTTTTCTATCCTCTTCCTGTCTTTATTTTTTCTTTTGCTTCATTCTTTTTTTTTCCTCATAGGAAAAAAAAGAATTGTGATTTTTTTTTATTTTAAAAGGAAAATATGCAGCTTCATAGAACATCAACAGACTCAACTGTATACAAATTAAAAACCAAGGACATCTGTATGGCACTGTGAAAGAAAAATTAAGAGAAACAAGCAACAAACTGAAGAAAGTATTAATCTCTCTACATATAAATAGCTTTTGTAAGTCAATAAGAAAAATAGATGAATAATTCCTATAAAAAGAGGGGCAAAGAACTGAACAGGCAAGTCAGGAAGAAATACAAAGGGGAAAAAATGTGTTTGAAGAGTGCCCAAAGAAACTGATCCAAGAAATGAAAAATTAAAGTAACAGAGCTTATAAAAAATTTTAAAGCACTGATGAGTGCAAATGTTGGTGAGGGTATGTGGAAATGGACACTCATACTATTGGTGGAAATATACATTCACAGCCTTTCTGGAGGGAAACCTGCAACTCATAGCTAAACTTTAAAGACAAATTGTCTTTGATCTAGCCATTCCACTTCACAAATGCACGGAGATGTATGTCCAAGGTTGTCCACTGAAGGATTGCTAATAACAGCAAAAAACAGGAAGCAATCTAAATGCCCATCCAGGAAGGTTAAGTACAATATGGTACATCCACACAATAAAACTTCCTATCACTGTTAATGAAGTAGAATTAGAAGTATGGATGCAGAAATGCCCACTGTATTCAGTTAAGTTTTTTCTTATAACGTTATAGAGAAGTATATATAGAATAATCCCCCTTTATGTTAATTTTATTTTTTTCTGTAAGGATGCATGCCAAACTTTAATAAAATGCCCTTCAGGGGACATGGAATTCCATGCTTCTCTGTACTTTTTAAATATTCAAATGTGAATTGTAGTTTATGATCAAAAATAAACTAATAGAGCTTATTTTTTAAAAGCAAGTGGTGATAAGCCTAAGTCATTTCTTACCCATAAGAAATGTCCCTTACGGGAGCTCAGTGGTTCTTCTGAGAAAAATATTCCCCAGTCCTATTAGAGGACAAGTTGCAGCATGAACTTGTCCTCAAGGGGATGGCGTGCCCTTCCACGTGCAAATCAAGGCAATGGTCGTGGGGATTCCTTGCATCTGGTTTCCACAGTCTTCTCCTGATGGGAGGTCTACCCTCTCTTCATGCCTCAGTAGCTCATTCTAAACTCTCTTCCAGCTGCTAATCCCATCCTACCCTCACCTTTGTTCCGTAGCCTGGCAACCCACTAAGGAGCCACCAGGTGCTGCTTTTGATCCCTAATGGGGCGTGGGCTTTGGTTACCTTAGAGCCCACTCAGCTTTCCGAGAACTTTTTAAGAAGCTAAACTCTCATGAAATGTTATTAAGGAAGCTATGAAGAAGAGAGGTACCAGAAATGTACCAAGCCTCCAAAAACTTCTGCCAGCCTTCTCTAAAAATAGCCATCCCTCACCTTGCAGACTGAATAATAGAATAATATATAAGTGTATAAAGTGTATAAAGCAGAAGCTCTTCATGTGTGGTCCCAGACTAGCAGCAACAATATCACCTGGTTAGAAGTGCAAATGCCGGGGCATCACCCCAAAAGGACAGAAGCAGAAACTCCCATCAGAATCTCTGAGGGTGGAGCCTAGCAAGCTGGTTTAACAAGCCCACCAGGTGATTCTCATGCTTGCTGAGAATGTTTGAGAACGATTGGTGGAAAGTAACTCCTTCCCTTCTTAAGTTTCAGCAAGTATTTATTAATGTCCTGATTTGTGCCAGCCCCAGGGCTAGCTAGGCAAGAGGGAAATAAACAATCACAGTAATCGTACGATAAGCAAAAGCACTTAAGGGAACATCTGAGAAGGATCTCACAGCCGTGGGGAAACAGGGAAAGTTTTCCAGGGAAGAAAAGTCTAAACAGAAATCCGAAGGATAAGTAGGAGTTGAATCAGCCTGAAGAAGAAGGCAGGATGTTCCAAGCAGAGCGAACACCATGTGCGGGAGCTCAGAGTGTGAACTCCAGCATGAGAACCATGGAGCCCTGCTGAGGGTTTTTAAACAGGGGAGTTCATAATCAGATATGATTTAGCCACACCATTCAGGCGATGCATTAGGGTTGGGGAATCAGAAGCCAGGAGGCCTGAGAGGAGACCATTGTGGCCATTTAAATAGGGAATGACAGGGACAGTTGGATGGGAGAGAAGAGGCAGATTAAGAAGCTATTGAGGAGGTGGGATCCATAGATAAGATAGGATGGTGTGGAGGATGATACCCGTTTTCCAGCTTGGGCAGCCAGAAAAATGACCATTTGGTTTCTTAAGCAAGTGAACACAGTTGGAGGAACAGAATTGGAGGGATGGGGTGAAAGAGACACCTGATCTGATTTTGAATCTGTTAGATTTGAGATGTCCGTGGGACGTCCACACACAGATACGATTGTTGGACAGGAGGATGTTAGGGTTAAAGCCAACAAGGGGGAGCAGAGGTGGGAGGCAAGGTGGAAGAGGGTGGTGCCCCCGTGATGGGGAGGAAGGTGACTTCACAGAATCTACAAAGACAATAGGACAGAGCATCTAGAAGCTAAGGGCTGAAAAGTGACTCCTGGATTTAGTGACAAGACTCCCCTCCCACACCTGTGACAGCAGTTTCGGTGGGAGCCTGAGCCAACCCCAGGTGGGAGAGAAGCGAGTGAGAGAGGCAGGTGTCAGTTTTAAGAAGTTTGGGTGAGGGTAGAAGATGGCGAGGAGATTTGGGCTTGAGGGAAGTGTCTTTTCTGTAGAAAGGGAGATCTGCAAGGATCCATAATCAATAGCTCAGGATCCCGAAGACCTCTGGGGACGACTTGTGAAGGGAAGGCTGGGCTTTGAACAGGAGAGGGCTCTCCAGTCTTTCACAAAGGGAGGTCAGGGGGATGGGCAAGGGGCACAGGTTCATTGGTGGATGGTCAAGCAAAGCTGAGGAAGAGGTAGCTCATATTTTCTTCTTTCTCTCTCTTCTATCGCTGTCCTCAAAGAGGATGAGGCTATTTTAGGGACAGAAAGAGGAAGAGAATGTGGACGGTTGGAGATACTACTTTGGACAAAGGGGCAGACTTTAGCAACAGATTCAGTAGATGTCTCTGCACCTGGTTTTCACATAAGCACTTTATTTAATCCTCACAACAACCCCTGTGAGACAGGAAGTATGTTTGTGCACTTTACTGAGGGTCCGTAAGCTTAAATCATTTCCCTGGGGTTACCCAGCCCGTAACAAACAGGTAGAGCTGGGATGTGAACCCGTGTCTCCCGACACTGCCTCCTGCCCTTGGAGTAGGCAGGACAGATACTCTACAGACAGCATCACGAGAACTCATCAGAAGGGATCTTAAAGAGCATCTTGTTTAAAAGAGGAAGTTCTCAGTCAAAAGAAAGAAAGTTCCTACATCCCTTTTGGAACAAGGCAGGAAGTTGAACGGGGGACTCGGGGCTGATATGAGCCCCTCTTCAGCCCCGCTGTCTGCCTGAGGCACTCAGCTCCTCGGTGTCCATCCTCGGAATCATTCCGTGCGGGGCAAGCTCCAGTTACCACCGAGTCTCCCTTGTGCTGAATTGTAGCCTTTCTGCGATGTCCTCCACCCGCCCTCATTCTGCACTCTGGAGCTGCATGCAGTTGTCCCCGGTGTCTCCTCAGGGCCCAACAGAGTATGTGCTCACGACAGACAAGTCACACTTGTTGGCAGAGTAAATGGTGGAAGGAGCCCCGGACGGAACGCTGTGAGGGCTGGGTTTTACTCTAGCTCCACCGTCCACCAGGTGAAAATGTGTGAATAAGCCACAGTCTGTCTTTTGGCTCAGTTTCACCCCGAAATGTGATGTGAAACCATCCCTTTGCGCACAGGGTCTGGGGATCAGGAGTTCAATGAGGGCATAGCAGGGAAATGGCTAAGGCTGGGATCCCCTAGAACTTTTCACTCAAAGTCTGACACCTGAGCTGGGATTGCTTGCAGGCTGGCCTCAGCTGGGACTCTGAACCAGACTGCACACATGTGGTTCGGGCTTCCTCACAGCACGGCGGCTGGGTTCCTGGAGGGAGCGTCTGAAAAGCGTTTTCCTGGAGTTGTATGGCCCCTTCTCCAGTAGCCTGGGACGGTATGGGCATCACTTGCCCACCATGACTTGGAAAGCATGTCACTAAGGCCAGCCCAGATTTGAGAGGAGCGAGTAGACTCTACCTCTTGATGTAGAGGGGGCAAGGGCACATCGCAGAAAAGCGGGCAAGATAGGAGGTATTGTTGTAGACATTTTGGAAAACACAGTCTGCCAGGGATATTTCCTGAGGGCTCCGTGAGATACTTGGAGGAAGTGTACTTTGCAGGTACTTTTCTCCTAGACCTGCCTTACAAGCCTGTGGAATCAGATTACAAATACAAAGCCCGCCACATAAACCATTCCTTCGACTAGGTGCACATTATGGAGTGAATTGCATCCCTCCACAAAATTCATATGCTGAAGTCCTAACAGTACCTCAGAATGGAACTGTATCTAAAAAGGTAATTCAGTTAAAATGAGGTCGTTAGGGTAAGCCTTAACCCAATCTGACCAGTGTCATGGTAAGAAATGGAAATTTGGAAGCATGGAGAGACACCAGGAATACACACGCAGAAGGACCACTATGCGAAGAGGCAGCAAGAGGTTGGCCACCTGCCAGCCAGGGAGTGGGGGTGCAGAAAGAATCTGCCTGGCGACACCATAATCTTGGACTTCCAGCCTCTAGTCCTGTGAGAAAACAGATTTCTGCCGTTGAAGACCCCAGCCTGAGTAAACCAATGCAATGGTGACTAGGTCCCTTTAGCCTTGTGAATTAAGACACATTAATAGCCCTGGACCTAGTTTATAGGACAATCTTCTTTCCATACCTGTGCTCCTTGGCATTTCAGCTTCAACTGGGACATTTACTATGTGGCTTTTTTCAATTATGGCAGTTTACCTCCAATTTTCCTTCTAACTGCTTTTTTCCTCTCTTACAGGGCTTAGGATGCTTAGTGAGAAATTTGGGCTTTTCTGTATGGCTTTTACCTTTGGCTCTTCTGAGTATATTCAATTTGGAAGTGAAACAGAGTTTATCTGCTCTCATTCTGAAAAGTTCTTGGCTGAGAGATGAACACAACTGCAGAGTCACATAGGGATTGTGGGAAGTAACTTGGTGATTCTCATATATGAAAAGCCTTAAGAAAGTTCATATGCTTTGCCCCCAAATTACACTCCAGTAGAAATATCTTTAACATGACTGAAAATGTGAAGATTCATGTGCCAGAATGCTTATCTCTGCATTGTTTATAATAGGAAAAAATCAGAAGGAATTCAAATGTCTAAGAGAAGGAATTATTATACATTATGGCTTATCTACTTTGTGGGATACTATGAAATCATGAAACTTATATTTTTCAAAGAACAATGACATGGGAAAATGGTCAAGATTGTGTTAAATGGGGAAAGTTATCTGTGCCATTTTTATTTTACAAAATTTGGAATACATGGGTATATATTGGAGGGATGGACAGAAAGATAGGTAAACAAACATTTAAAAAGGACTGGCAGAAAATTCACCAAAATATTACGGGTGTTCATTCTTTATAGGATCATAGGTGTTTTTTTCATTAAATTTTTCCTTAGCTTCTAAGAAGTCTAAGATGAATACATATCATTTTAGAAGAAACAATAGGTAAATTAAAATAAGTTGTGCTTTTTTTTTTTTTTTTTTAAGATTTTATTTATTTATTTGACAGAGAGAGACAGCCAGAGAGAGAACACAAGCAGGGTAAGTGGGAGAGAGAGAAGCAGGCTTCCCGCCGAGCAGGGAGCCCGATGTGGGGCTCGATGTGGGGCTCGATCCCAGGACCCTGGGATCATGACCTGAGCCGAAGGCAGACGCTTAACGACTGAGCCAGCCAGGTGCCCCAAAATAAGTTGTGCTTTTAACATGGAGGTAGGACTTAGCAGCTCTCTCCCTCCCACATGAGGAGCGAGAAGCCTTTGCACAAACTCATACTCAGTGATGTTGGGAATTTTTAGTTATGCTGCTTCTCCCTACTTTCTCTCCTTCCTTTCTCTTTTGTTTACCTTCTTTTCTCTGAAAACATACAACAGAGCCAGCCTCTTGGCCCCACTGATTTCACTCTGGGACGGGCAGTGGCACCAAAGGACATTTGGTGGGAGGACAAAGAATCACATAATTTGAGAACTAGAAGGGGCCTCAGAAACCATCCAGTCCAGCTCAGTTATTTATCCCGATGTCAGCCGGAAAAGCAAGAGATGAGCAACAGAATATCCCAGTTTGCCATAATAAGCCATTATGGGTCTCTCAACCATGAAGTTGTCTGAATCATTTTTGAAACTATTTGTATTTTCAAGTCTGTACTATTTCCATAAATCTGCAACCCACTGTGGAAAGCACAGGATCGGGGTGAGGGGGACATGGTTTAATAGCAACACATGTGAGAAAAGGCTCCAGGCTGCTCTCTCGCTGCCTATCAGTCTGTGGGAGTTAGCCGTGTGTGCCGGGGGTCCTGGGCTAAGGCAGGGTCAACATGGTTGTGCAGAGAGCAGGACGAGCTGCGCAGTGCCGGGCCAGCTTGACCATAGCTGGAGCAACGTGTTCAGTAACTGGTGGCCCAGGTTAAGAGTGACAGCCACAAGCTAGAACCATAAATTGAGTGAAATGGTTGGCACAGCAAAGGATCTGTAGACTAAATTGGGAAACACTTGAGGTGAAGCTGGTGGCCGTTTTTACACATCCAATTCTGTGCACATGTTATTAGACTGAATTTTGGCACTGGGGGGGGTGGGCCCTATTCAGTGGTCAGTTGAAATTCAGTGAAGGGAGGACTTTCTAGCACTTGGAGCTTCCCCCCTACTGAATAAACTACTTTGAGAGGTAGTGAGTTCCCTGTCAGGTGGGGGCAAGTAAAGACCAAACAGCCAGGTTTCAGGGATATGATGCAGGAGAGAAAGCAGCAGGCAGAGGGCTGGACTCAGTAACAGTTAAGACTCCTATTAACTCCCCTCCCAAATCTGAGATTCTGTCTCTCCTATTTTATTTGGTAACCACTGTGTCTGCACTGTGCCTTACCCACAAAAAGACTTCTACGTAAACGTTTATGGCGATTTTATTCATAACAGACCCAAACTGGAAGCAACTTGAATATCCTCAGTAAGTAAACAGATAAACTGTACCACGGTCCCACAGTGAAATACTACAGATGGATGAAAGAAAAAAAAAATGACCCAGCTACTGATAGATGCAACATCAGGGGATGGATCTCAAAAACACAATGATGAGAGAAAGAAGCCAGACACCACCATGTCCCCATGAGACTCTAGAGCAGGCAAACCAATCTACAGCAAGAGGAAGCCGACTGGTTGCCTGGGGTGGGGGATGGGGATGATTCACTCCAAAGGGGCACCTGGTAGCTTTTTTGGGGCGACAGACATACTCCGCATCGTGACAGTGAGGATAGTTAGTGGGCGTATACATTTGTCAAAGCTCATTGAACTATGCAGTCACAGAGTGTTTAATTGCATGTAAATTTCCCCCAAAGTTGATTTTATTTTTTTTTAAATGTGATGCTTTGTAACAAAAAGATATAAGGCAGCTTTCTTTTTTTGCAGAAATAAACGTTTCAAAGTGTTTCTGAAACATGGAGGGTTGCCCCCTCTCCCGTGTCCTCATGGTCCAGTATTCTGTGGCCCTGTTCACTGCCTCAACACCTTTCAAGGGTTTTGACGTGGTACTTGTGTCCTCTGAAGCTGTCCCTTTTCCACGCTGAAGACACCTGCCTCCCCACCACACTCTTCCTCCCCCCGGCCATCGTGGCTGGCTCAGGACAGTCCTCCTCTCCATGTGCCTGTCTTGAGATACAGAGTATCTCTCCATTCGTGCATCGCATAAATAGTCATTGAGCACTTACGGTATAGACACACTTCTCATTTTTGAGGAGCTCACGGTGCAAGAGGCCAGCTTTAAGCAGATCATCTTAACATGTTTCAGGGGAGGCACTTTTAACTCTGAGCAGTGATGGCGAAGCCCTGTCTGGGGAGGTCTCACAGAGAAGGAGGAGTTTAAGTTGGGATTGAAAAGGTACTAGGAACTCACAAGATCCTGGCCCTCTCTGCAGAGGGCAACGCCCATTTCAGAGGCAGGGAATTACAAACGGAGAGCAGGGAAGGTTAAGAGGAAGGCCCAGTACCGGGGTGGAGGGCGTGGGGAGAGAACACTGGAGGATGAAGCATTTCATAAAGCAGCAGGATGATGAACTGTCTTTAATGACCCAGTAGGATCCACTACTCCGTTCTCGTCTTGGCTGACATGTTCCAGAAATAGCGCACAGTGCCTCTTCGGCCCTCTCCTTGGGTCACGGCTGACAGCTCCGAGTTCTTTTTCCCTCGATGCGTGACCAGAGTCGGCCCCAGCGAGGCTTGCCTGCTACTTCCCTGCCCGCGCACTCAGCCCTGAAGACCTCCTTCCGTTTGTCTCCATTGACCTGGCGTCTCAACGCCCGGGAAGGTCCAAGGTCACGTGCTGATTTGCTGGCTTCACCGGGCACGTCTCCTGACACATCATTTGCAAAAACATTGCAAGGGACCGTTTCCAGGGCTCCTCGCCGGGGTTCCCACGGTTGACACTGTTCAGGCCACAGCTGCCCATTCATCTCTGCTCTTCTTCCCTCTGCCCCGAAGTCATTGTCTCATCCCTTAAGGAGCCCTGCCCCGCCCACTCCATCCTGTGCCAACTGAAGGTTTAAAAATAGATTTTGGTGCAGAGTCTCATCCAGGGCTCTCTGAAAACCTAAAATACTATTTCCATGTGTTTATTTTTGTATGTGTTGACTCCCTAACAGAGCTCCCTTTCCTGTACCAAAATAATGATGCTTTTCTCCCAGAATCTCTCCTTTCCTTTGGTATTGGATGATCACACTACTTACTGTGATTCACCATTTTGCCCAGAGCAGAAGTGACATTCCCTTGACCATTCTCAGGGTCTTGCTAGAAGATCCCTCCTTGACATTTTTATGGTGGACATCCTGAAGGCCCAGCCCATCCTTGACATGAAAATGGTCAGAGAGATTTAGGCAAGCCGTTTGCAAAGTCCTTTTTTTTTTTTTTTTTTAAAGTAGGCTCTACCCCCAATGTGGGGCTTGAACTCATGACCCTGAGATCAAGAGCTACATGCTGTACCAACTGAGCCAGCCAGGTACCCCGCAAGCTCTTTTATTAACTGAGGAAATTTTGTTCAACAAATTCTTTTTTTTTTTTTAGATTTTACTTATTTATTTGAGAGAGAGAGAGACACACAGCGAGAGAGGGAACACAAGCAGGGGGAGTGGGAGAAGGAGAAGCAGGCTTCCCGCGGAGCAGGGAGCCCGATGCGGGGCTCGATCCCAGGACCCTGAGATCATGACCTGAGCCCAAGGCAGCCGCTTAACGACTGAGCCACCCAGGAGCCCCTGTTCAACAAATTCTTAAGAGGAGATTCATCCATTCAACAAATAATAATTTTAATGCCTTCTTTGTGCCATGTACTTTTCTGGGTCCTTGAAATATATCAGGGAACTAAACAAAGTTCCTTACCCTGTGTGATACACAGTAGGGTGGGGAGGGGAGGAGGGGAGAGACAAGACAATAAGCACAATAAATAAATTATACTGCATATTCAAGGATAATAAGTGTGACAGGAAAAAGAAAAGGCAGAACAGAGAAGACAGTGTATCCCCATGGAGAAGGTGACATTTCAGCAAAGACCTGAGGGAGGGAGGGAGGGAGGAAGGGAGAGAGGGAGGGAAGGAGGGAGGGAGGGGTTGAACGTGGGGATTATCTAGGGAAAAGTGTTGCAGGCAGCTGGAAAGGCTCTAAAGGGGAGCCTGCCTGCAGGGTTCCTGAGTAGCAAAGAGGCCAGTGTGGTGGAGGTGAGGTCAGCAGGTGTAGGAGGAGGGCCTTTAAGGCCATGATAGGAACTTTAGCTTTGGGGAGTCATAGCAGTGTTCTGAACCTGGGAGTGCCACGATCTGAATTATGTCTAAAAGGTCCATTATGGGGACGCCTGGGTGGCTCAATCGATTAAGCATCTGCCTTCAGCTCAGGTCATGATCCCAGGGTTCTAGGAGGGAGTTCCATGTGGGGCTCTCTGCTCAGCGGGGAGCCCGCTTCTCCCTCTGCTGCTCCACCTGCTTGTGCTCGCTCTCTCTCTGTGTCAAATAAATAAATAAAATCTTAAAAAAAAAAAAAAGTCCATTATGTAAACCAGATAATAGGGAAGCCACTCTGTTTAAGGGGAAGAGAAAGAAGAGACCTCTCAATGGGGTGATCCCAAGTCCCAGGGGATCTGCAAAGCCCTCATTGGTTTCATCCCTAATGTCACTGTTTTTAAACATAGGTTTTATTATAATTTAGGTACAGCAAGGCCAACAGATCAGGCGATGACTGCCATTGAATAGATAGTTTGTTACTCACAGTTCCAAGAGGAGGAGTACTCCCCACCACACTGGTCACTCCGGGGAGCACCAGGATCTGCCAGGAGGTAGTGAGAGGAAGGAGAAATGTGGGCAAAGGCCTTCTCTATTGTTTTCTCAAGAAGGAATGGTCAAGGCAAGGGCATCAGGCTTAGTATGGCTAGTCTGAATAATTTCAATGTGCTCGGGGCATAATGGCTGTCCTTGGCTGTCCTGTGCCTGGCACCACGGAGGAGAGGATTAGGGAGTGGGCTCTGGGCTGATCGGTTTGCACATGAAAGGGACACTGGAGGTGAGTTGTTTACTGTCTCTGGGAATGGGTTCACCTTGGGAGGGCAGCTCCTCAGGGCCAGCAAGTCCCCAAGATAGCAAAGCATCAGAAACACAGAATAAAAAGGTATGACAAATACACAGTGGTCCTTAATAGTATCACTAAAGGAGCTTTAGAAACAGAGTGACCCCAGGCCAGTTGAGTCTATGTGGAGGGAAACTGATGAGCCCTCTGCGCCGCTGGAACCACACACCCAGTCCTCAGAGCAAAAGCAGGGGATGAAGTTCCCAGCTGCAGGATCTGGGCCAGGAATCTTTCCCTCCGGGAGCCTGGGTTTCCTCTTCTAGGAAAAGAGGAGCATGTTTCATGTAGATGAGAATCTACAACTAAAATGTTCTGTGATTATGAGAAGCTCTATAAACATTGCTCTTCGTATTATTTTGCAAAGTTCTTATCCTGAGGGCTTTCGAGATCATTTCAAAGTGGGACTCTGGAGGGATGTTTTCCTCTTTCTTCCCGTGACAGTTATTTCTCTCTGCCTCTTCTGATTAGGACGTGTGTCCTTGGTCATCCCTCCCTAAGATACCGGGGGTTCCCTAAGACCAACCGTCTTTTATCCTTGGTGCCCAGTGCTGCTGTGGGAACCCTGGCTCCCAGTAAAGTTTGTTGAATGAAAGCAAGAGGCCTTGACCACTCGTAGGTCATTAAGTAAAGGTTGTACTGAATCCTCCCTCCTTTCTGGTGCCTTAAGCCCAGGAAATCCCCTGCAAACACTTCTATTGCACAGTAATGACATTGAAGCTATAAAGGGCCAGGGAGGCCTTCACGAGTTGTCAACCTTCTGCTGTCCAAGGGGGATTGGCTTGTTGCTTCTGAAGGATTACAGCGATAGGGATGTTTCTTTTATCTGACAGATGTTTGTTGAATTCCCATGACATACGGACACAGTTGGAGGGCCAGAGACTAGGACACAGTCCCTGTCCTCAAGGAACTTACAGTTTACCGTAGAAGACACACAATGAATTCTAATATGAATGACTTCCGTTAGCACAGCTCAACCAAGATTGGTTCCATTATGGGAGTTTACAAAGGTCCACTATTTGTTTCAATAGATTTTCCAAACTTAAAATGGGAGGAAGCCAGCAAATGATATTGATGAGGCTGCTGGGATAGAGGCCAAGAGGAAAGACTCGTAGCCTTCTTAAAAAAAAATAAATGGGATAGGGGGGGCCTAGGTGGCTCAGTTAGTTAAGCGTCTGACTCTTGATTTCAGCTCAGGTCATGGTGTCAGGGTCGTGATCTCAGGGTTCTAGGATCAAGCCCCGTGTCGGGCTCTGCGCTGAGGACAGAGTCTGCTTGGGATTCTTTCTCTCGCTCTGTCCTTCCCACTCCTGTGCACTGTATACCGTGTACTCACTCTCTCTCTCTCAAATAAATAAATCTTTAAAAAAATAAAATAAAATAAACGGAATAGACAGAATCTGACCCATCGAATGAGACATTAGGTAGGCTAAGACAGACAAGCAAAGCCAGATTGTATATCCCAATGCCAGGAGCCTAAATAGTGAGATGGCTCATATGGATCCTTGGCAGCAAATGCAGATCTTAACATAGCTGGCGTCTCAGAAAACTGGTGGCAGGGGAACAATTGATGAGATGGGCTTTTCGGCCAAAACCCATGCCAGAAGGAGGGGGAGGGGGGATGGAGGGAGCAAAGCCGTCTGGAAAGGGAGGACACGCAGCAGCGGGGCACCTACCCTTCCCCGACGAAGGATGCGCCAGGGAATCCCAGCGCATGGAAATTCCATCCCACGTAACAAAACCGCTTTGCCGCACTCACCACCCACCCCGCCATGCCCTGGCTGGGGACAACAGCGTCTGGCTTTAGCAAGGGGCCAAATTCAGTCCAGTATTGATGGAAACCTTTCATTGCTGTGCACCGGTAGGCCCAATGCGTTATTGAACAGAAAGTAAAGGTCAAGTGGCTTTGAAGGTCAGCGTCTTTTTTTTTTTTTTTAATTTCAAACTGACAGAAAAGTTGGAAGAATGGTACAATGAACACACATGTACTTTTCCGCTAGATTTACCAGGATTAACGGTGTGCTATTCCCTCTCTCTTTCCTCCAATTTCCCTCTGCCTTCTCTCTCTCCTCTCTGAATGTCCCTGTCACCTCTGATTCCTTCATCAGGCCTCTCCTCAAAATAATGACATTCTCCTGTTTATTTTTGTTTGCATGGAGTCTCTCCCTTAATCCTCACCGCACAGAGTGGAGCGTATGGGAGGTACCGCTGTCCGCATTGCACTGACTGACTCTGATCCCGACCTCACACCCAGGAGAACTAACATGACCTCAGGTGTCCCATACACCTCCCCACCTGGTCCCTGACTGGGTTTGGCGGCCATTTCGTTTTGTTTGCTCTTACCTGCGCCGGGTCGCAGTCAGCGCTAGCCTGCGGTACGTTCCCGCCCTGTCCCTTCCGACGCCCCACCCGGAGCGTGCCCTGCCTCCTTTTGCTTGCTTGCTTTTCGTGACATTAAATGTTCTGCAAGAGTCCAGGTCAGTTGTCCTTTCCAATGCCTCACTTTGCACATCTGCTGGGTGTTTCCTCCTGCTTACGTTCAGGTTCAGCACTTGGACAAGAACGAGGCTGATCGGGCCTTCTGGGTGCCACACATCAGGACACATTGAGTCAAGTGGGCCCGTTACTGGTGACGCGAACTTTGACCAATTGGTTAAGGGGCTGCAATGATTGAGTCCTTATAGAGCGTGATAGGCTGACTGACTCTCTCCTGCTACAGGTGGGTTAGGACCCTGGCCTTGACTGACGGACGATGCCTGGAGCAGGAAGTCACGGAGGAAAGGCACCAGAAAATAGACAAAATAATAATAATAATAGCAATCAATGACTGAGCACTTACTGTCTATGAGGCAAACGGCTGATGTTGTCCATGTGGTGTGTCATTTAATCCTCATAACTACCCTGTGGTAGGTGCAATGGTCCATGTTTAACTGAGGAGGCTCAGAGGCGGATAGTGATGTGCCCAGAGTCACACAACGAGTTAGGCAGAATCAGGGTGGAGCCAAGGCATCTGGCTGCAAATCCACATTTTAGCTATCAGGATAGACCACTTCCTAGCCGCAGAACAGATTCATTGTCTGCTGGAGGGTGGGAGAAGCACATACCCAAGAATTAGCTTGCCTGCTTACCTGCTCCCTCTAGAAGGACAATATGCTCAAAAGCAGGCTCTAGGAAAACATGAAGGGAGCATGAAAAAGAATAAGTCTGTAAAACCCAGAGCACTGTCTTTTTTTTTTTTTTTTTAAGATTTTATTTATTTATTTGAGAGAGAAAGAGAGCACAAACCGGAGGAGGCAGAGGGAGAAGCAGGGAGCCCGATACGGGGCTCGATCCCAGGACCCTGGGATCATAACCTGGGCCAAAGGCAGACGCTTAACGACTGAGCCACCCAGGTGCCCCCTGCCCCCCAGAGCACTGTCTTAACACAACTTACTGGATGAAAAGTGGCACATTACAGAAAAACATACAGAGTCATCATTTTACCCCTGCAGGTCTAAATTTCATAAATGGACGAGTAACACCCTTTAGCAGAGGCGGATCCAGGTTTTTATGGAATTTGAAGCTTATTCAATCTGGAGGGTTCTCATTAAGAAGACAAAAAAAAGAGTATTAATAAAATCAAGAACGAAGGTGAAGGGGCGCCTGGGTGGCTCAGTTGGTTAAGCATCTGCCTTCGGCCCCAGTCGCAATCTCAGGGTCCTGGGATTAAGCACCCTGTCTGGCTCTTTGCTCAGCCAGGAGCCTGCTTCTCCCTCTCCTGCTCCCCCTGCTTGTGTGCTCTCTCTTTCTGTCAAATAAATAAATGAAATCTTAAAAAAAACAAAACAAAACAAAAAGAATGAAGGTGAATATTTCTTTAGAATGAGTAAAAACTCACCCCAAATTAACACATTTGAAAAAATTGACAAATACCACACATACCACAAAATTCAAGCCTTGGCGAGAAGCCCACGCAAGAGTCTTGAAGCTCAAGCTCCGTTAGTGTCCCAGAGAGTCTGCCCAGGCTCTGGAGTCATTCTCGGTTTCTCCCCACAAAGTCTGGGGACCTATAACCTTGGAACAGCTCCCGGTCTGCCCTGTCTTGCCAGCCCAGCGTCCCTGCACATCACTGTCATTTCCCACCTCGACTGTTAGAATGGTCTCCCTTTACCAGTCTGTTCTCCACACAGCTTCCGGAACATTCCTTCTTAAAGGTCTGTGAGGTCGCGCACTCTCTGCTCTCAACCCTACAGTCACTCCCAAAGCACTTAGCCCTGCCCTGTCTAATTCGAGAGCCACTAGCTCATGTGGCCATTGAACACTTGCAACGTGGCTCCTGAACTAAGGAAATCCATACTAATTTGATTTAATTTAAATTTAAAAACTGATGCCAAATTCAATTATTAGAAAACTTCTAAGTATGTTTGGACAACCTGGGTATGTAAATCTACCTTTTCCACTGTAAACTTATAAAATCTAAATGCCAATCAAGTATATCTGATAAAAATTTGGCACCTGAGTTAGTTATGCTATAATGTAAGATATATACCAGACTTCAAAAAAAAAAATAGTATGAAAAAAACCAATGACAAACATCTCATTAATTTTTTATATTGATTGCATGTTACTGTGTTAATATTCTGTATTTATTGGTTAAATAACATATTATTAAAATAATTCCACCTGTTTCTTTTTACTTTTTAAAATGTGCCTATAGGAAATTTTAAATTATATATGTGGTTCATGTAATATTTCTCAGTGATGACTTGGAGTAAAATCCAATCAGTGTCCTTCCTACATGACCTGGTTCCAGTTTCTCTCTGACTTATCTCCTAAGACTTTCTTCATGACTACCAGGTACAGTTGTCCAGGTTGTGGCCTGCACAATGATGGCTGGTGGTAATTAGTCTACCTAGAAGGCATACCTTTTTCTAATTAACACAAAGGTACTGTCTGGGCTAATAGGTGCCCAGACTTGCCCCTCACTTTCATGCTATCCAGTTGGCCTTGCTTTCTTACATTATGCCAATCTCATTCCTGCTTCAGGGTCTTTGGACTTGCCCTGGAATGCCATTCCCATTGGCTTACTCCCTGAGTTGATTAAAGTTACTGGCTTAATGTCAGCTCTGCAGAAAGGCCTTCTATGACCATGTAGGAAGACCTTGTCTAAAATGGCACCCAACCCCCTAGCCTCTCTTTGAGTTGATCTACTTGTTCTTCATAGGACTCACTGTCACCTGAAATTATATTGTGCATTTACTCACTTGTTTGTTTGTCTCTCCCACTGGAATGTAAGTTCATGAGGGTGGGAGCTTTGTCTTATTCACTAGTGTATTCTCAGCACTAAGAAGAGAGATGGGCACATAGTAGGCTTGTTGATGGAATGAATAGATTCCTATCTCAAAAGGTGGCTGACAGCACTTGATGAGGTGCAAAAGTGCTCTGTAAGTAGTTTGGATCACTGAAAGGAAAAAAAAAAAAAAAAGAAGAAGAGCTTGTCCAAACAGCAGTAGAGAATTCTCTGAACAGAGCCAGACACAATTTGATCCCCCAGATTTTGTTGTATAGTTTGCAGGAGACTCTCAAAGCAATCCCATGAAAAGAGGCCTTTTAATGATATTAAAGAGGAAAGACCTCTAGAGACTCGGTAGGAAACTCATTTGGGGAGCTAGATTAATCTGGACACATTGGTTGTAATTAACAGGACCCCAACACATTAGCTCAAGGGAAAAAGGACTCGTTGTCCCGTAACTGGAAAGGTATGGTGCCGTTCTAGCTCTGGAGACCGCAGAAACTGGTCTCTCGGGGCACCAAACTCCTATTCGTGCCCTAGTTCCGGATTCCTCCCCGCCCGTTGACTCTTGTTCTCTGTACTTATTGCCAGTTCTCTCACCCGCTTTGAGATTTTTTTTCCACTGGAGAAGTGAGGAAGGGCCTTAGCAGATCTGGATTGTCTGTATGAGGAGAAATGCCTCCTCCACAGGCTCTCTTAGAAAAATTTCAGGAAAGGATTCTGGTTGACCTATCACTGGACCAATCACTGTGGCTGAGGGGCTGGTGTCCTGTGATCGGTGACCCCAGCACAAGCACCAGGATGGAGCGTGGGGGGAGCAGTTCCCTAAGGGGAGAGAAAGTGGTAGTGGTCCAGCAAGCTCCCCAGATGGGCAGTGGTGGAAACAGGGCATCAGCGCAGGTCAGTCTGGCTCTGAAGCTGATACTTCAGTCACTAAGCAACACAACTCCCTGATCACAGACAAGGTCAACATCCTGCCAGGAGAGCATAAGCCACCAACCCAGTGGCTCACTCCACTTTTGAAAAGGATGGTATGACTAATAGATGTTCTCTACAGGGGAAAGGATGAAAAGAAATCAGTTAAGGGATTGAATGGACTTCTAGCCTCGGTCTACAGAGGCTGTTCGAATGGCTTCTACAGCAGACAGGTACTAGATCAAACCATGGTCAATACGAGGATGTTCTAAGCCAGATTGGAAAGGAGTGAGGGCAGATAAATCACTGCACGCAGATGGCATCCACCTGAGAGAGCGGCAGGAGCTCAAGGATGAAATTGGGATGGTCGGTTAGCAGGAGTGTGGGACCTGTCACTGCAAACGGCTGCTGGGCTGGAGAGGATGTTGGCTCACAGATGTGACCCTGTCCGTAAGAACGTCCCGGCAGGGCCTGGGGAATTACATCACAGATGAGTCAGCTCTCAGCCTCCATTTGCACCAAGCTGCTGGTAACTGGGAGAAAGAAGAGAAGCCCGTGGACTTAAAGGTTACCCACAGGGCAAGGAACGAATGGGGTGTGCCAGCAAGAGCAGTTACACCGGTGTCTCCCGGTGCAATCACACCTGATGGCTGCACTGGAGTCCTCCGGGGCCCGAGGCCCGAGAGGGTGGGTCAGCATGTGCACAAAGAGAAATGGATGGCTCTCATCCCTGTGGGTAATGCACAGCAAGCAGCCCATATATCTGGGAGACAGGAGGTTTTCTCGGCCATGCTGTCCTGCCTCCAACCCCAGTTCTGCCACCAACTTAGACTAGGGAAACTTGGACTGTTTGCAAAACTTGCCTGAGCCTGTAAAATGAGGATGATCACTCCTCACCTCCAAGGCAGTGTTGAGGATTAAAACTGATAAGGAAAGCACCTGGCAGGTAGCAAGCAGGTAGCTAATAAATGGTGACCAGTATTATGCACCACACCTGGAACCGAAGAACTTTCCAGCTGAGTTCCACAGTACCCTAGGGCCCCTTTGGAGGGTCTTTGAGGAGGTCAGGAAATAAGACTCCAGGCCCCCTCATCTGTTTTCCCCAAACAGCTCTGCTTGTATTTATTTTCTACATAAGATTCCTTTTGAGAAAAGGTGTGATATGGTGGAGTTCTCCATCCCCTCCTGTCCCGTCCCATCCTCATCGCTTATGGGGTTGCCAAACATAATTAATGATAGTTCCATATAATGCTAATGCCAGTTCATTTGCTTCTAGATTTACTGCCTCAAAAACTCTAAGGCATCTGCACCTTCAGTGCAGTGGCTGAGAGCATGAGTTTTGGAGGCAGACTGGGTCTAAATCCTAGCTCTGCCTTTACTGGCTATGTCACCTTAAGCAAGTTATTTAATGGCTCTGGGCCCCAGTTTCTTCATCTGTAAAATGAGATTGATTATGATAATAATACTTGGCTCATCAAGATGTCCTGAGGTTTGAATGAGTTAATACATGCAAACTGCTAGGGTGGTGCCTTGGTGCTATTAACTGTTGCTATCACCACTATAACCACCTTCACCATCATCACTATCACCATCACCATCATCTTCATTGTCATCTTCATCATCATCATCACTACCATCACCACCACCATCACTATCATCACCACCATCACCATCACCACCATCACCACCATCACCATCACCACCATCACCACCATCACCACCACCATCATCACCACCATCACCATCATCACCACCATCACCATCACCACCATCACCACCATCACCATCATCACCACCACCATCATCACCACCATCACTATCATCACCACCATCACCATCACCACCATCACCAACACCATCACCATCATCACCATCACCATCACCACCATCATTACCATCATCACCACCATCACTACCATCACCATCACCATCACCATCACCACTATCACCACATCATCTTTATCACCATTATCATCATCTTTATCACTGTATCCACAGAAAACAACGATACTCTCCCTTGCCCTCCAAGACAGAACAAAGAACAGTAGCCTCCCTGGCTTTGACGGTGCAGGGAGCCAGAAGCTGGAGAAAGGGACCCTGCATTGGGGACTGAGTTGGAAGGGGAGGCTGGAGGGTGGCCTGTGAAACGTGGGCTCCCCTTAGCCCTTATCCGAGGCCAGTTCTGTAAGGACTGACTGATGACCCAGGCAGGAAAGGGATGTTTTCTGTGTTGCACCGTTCCCTGGGCTCCTTATTGTTATTCATAAGCAGCTATTTGTTGATTGGGTACCTTCTCTGGTCTTGATCTACACATTCACACCCTTCTGTGTATCCAGCAGTGCCCTAACAGTGGGGTAACTAAGGGATTTGCTGCTACAAAAGGTTTGAAAAACATGTGCTTAAACTTTCAAGACTTCAAGGAATTTTATTCACTAAAGACCTTTTGAAATAATTGAGCCACTGACCAATGAGATGAGGACTGTTTTGACACAGTTGGGGAATGGTAGGGAGAAAGGAACAAATGGTTGTGATAAGGGTACACAGACTTTTCTCCAAAGGGAGGTGCAAAGAGCAATACTCCTGAAAGATCAGTGGCAGACCCAGTTTTATTTAATATTCTTTTACAAGAGCTGAAGGAGGTGGGGGATGGGTACAGAGAAAGCTCAGGGTTAGCAGATAAAAGGACAAGGGATTCAAAACTGATGACAGGGAAACAGGAAGATCTTAAGACCGTGCAGGTGGGCAGGAAGGAGGGAAATGAGATCAAATGTGAGCAAGTTCAAGGTGATATACTTAATTAAATGGGAGCCCTTGGAGAGTGCCCTCAGCATGCTGCTTCAGCAAAGTCACTGTGTTCCAGACATCACCAAGAACAATAAAAAAGGGGAAAGGAAGGCTATCTATCACTTACACATTAATGTCATTTCTGTATTCCTCCCCCCCCCCCAATTCCCTATATTTGGGAGATGTTCTGAGCTCTAGCTCAGTACGGCACAGTATTGCCAAGTCTGGGAACAGCTGAACTAGGGGACTGGGTCAAGGAGGGGAGCCTGCTATCTGCTGAGTGGGCCATCTGGCTTGTTCAAGTGCTAATGGTCTTGTTACCTTCCAGAGGCTGACCTACAGAGAGGATAAAAGCCATAATGCTGCTATCACTTCCCGAGATACCCTATCAATTCAAGTGGTAGATGGCTGTGTTTTTCTCTCCAGATGCTTGTGTGCAATCAGTGATCTCCCAGCCCCAGTGGCAAGATTTGTGAGCCACAGATACTTAGGATGAGCTGGCTACAAAGCTACTTCCTATTTCTTGTGCCCTGTAGTTCAGTACCCAGTGTCAATTTCCCTGTTGTTTAGATTTCCAGTGTGAGCTCATTGCATGAATGGCCCGAGAGAACTCTCCGACCAGCTGGCTCTCTCAAATGAGCTCATTCTGCCTTTTTCACTCCTCTGTTTTCTTCCATAAGGCTGAGTGTAAGAGCAAAGGAGGGTTGGCTTCTAAACAGTATTATGTGTCATCTAAATAAATACATTTCACTGGGGAAAACATGCTAAATATGATATTCCCATGAGTCACAAAACAGCTGTTCTGGCTTTGCAGCATAAACCTGCTCCCCCGACAGTCCTAATGATTGGAGAAGAATGGAAGAGTCACATTTCAGAATGGGTGATCCCCAGAGACGCAGGAAATGGTCACCTCCTGCCATTCTAGGGGGGGCCTTATGAACGGCCACGGACAGCACTTAACGAATAGCACCCAAATAAAATGTAATGAGAGTCCATGGAGCTCAATACAGATTTGGAGGTTGTGGAGAGGGAGAGAGATGGGCAGAGGGAGTTCTACGAAGCAGAATGATCGCATCTCCCTTTGCTTTGATTCCTATTACGATTTAAAAAAAATAAATCAAATCAAACCCCACATGCCTTCCACCTACCCACCACCACCACTGCCAAGTGCAAGGAATCTTGAGTTCACAAACAAATGGGCTGATACTTGGAAAGCCACTTTGTAAAATGCAGAGTGGTATCGGCAGAGCTTAGTTGTCATTATTGTCATATAAATGACCATTTAGGTGTGCGTCTCTCTCCGTAGACTTCGCGGGGATGGTGTGGGGACTGAGGAGAGGGGCTTTAGGATAAAGTCAACCCCCATACATCTTAAAATGTCGGAGGGTCTTAAAGGATGGCTTTGGCTGTGACCATGTTCAGTGCGTTCAAAATTCAGGAGGCATGAAAAAAAAAAAAAAGAATATGTCATTTTACTCTCCCCAGATGGCAATTTCGTTCTGCATTTCCCTAACCTAATTAATGGGAGGCTACCCATGTCTCTGTGATGGAAGGCTCACTGTGACATTACCATGGTTTCCTACTGCACTCTACAAAAGTGAGATTGCCTATTTCCTTAAGACACCTTTTTCAAGAACATTTTGAGACTGCCCCCAGGAGAGAGCCAACAGGCAAAAGGTATAAGGATATCACCCTCAACTGTTGACCAAGGTTTGAGGGAGATTATCCTAACAGGGCTGTCACCTTCAAATCTTAATCCTTTTTGACCTCTACAAACAGCCGATTGGGCTCCCTTTACTCACATCTGAGACTGCCCCTGGCAAAGGTAGACTAAGGACATTTCAGAGGCAACGAGCAATAAAGAGGCCAAGTCTAAGAAGCCAGAAGCCCGGGGCGCCTGGGTGGCTCAGTTGGTTAAGCGACTGCCTTCGGCTCAGGTCATAATCCTGGAGTCCCTGGATCGAGTCCCGCATCGGGCTCCCTGCTCGGCGAGGAGCCTGCTTCTCCCTCTAACCCTCCCCCCTCTCATGTACTCTCTCTCTCTCTCATTCTCGCTCTCTCAAATAAATAAATCTTAAAAAAAAAAAAAAAAAAAAAAAGAAGCCAGAAGCCCTGCATGGTCCGGCTCTTCCCACAACCCTGGCTTTGGTTTTTGATGTTCGTTCCAGCAGCTCATGAATCTCTGAAGCAAGTCAGCCCCGACCCAGTGCCGAGAATTACATGTGGAATGTAGTCTTCCAAGAAAAAAAAAAATCTGAAATTAAATCCTTGGGTCCTTTGATAGTATCGTTCAAAAGCAAAATTGCCCGCTCAATTATCCAGGCAGCACTTTTTGCCTATGCAGAGAAAAATGACACACACAACAGAGCTAATATACTTAATCTTATATTTTCAGAGGCACATACCCTAGAATATCTTTGTTAGTGTAATTAATTTAGTTGAGTCGTGCCTACCAAGAAATTTTTAAATTATAGTGCTATTTGAATAGGTGATATGATGACAATAAACCAACATTCTTTTTTTTTTTTTTTTTTAAGATTTTATTTGACAGAGAGAGACACAGCGAGAGAGGGAACACAAGCAGGGGGAGTGGGAGAGGGAGAAGCAGGCTTCCTGCTGAGCAGGGAGCCCGATGCGGGGCTCGATCCCAGGACCCTGGGACCAGGACCTAAGCCGAAGGCAGATGCTTAAACTGAGCCACCCAGGCGCCCCTAAACCAACATTCTTTAAAAAAAAAAAAAAAAACCCTCATAGTTATTGTCAAGTGATAGGAAGAAATTGAGAGAGGGATGCAAACATTACTGTGAAGGCTTGAACAACCACAATTTACGGCGAAGAGATAGAAACCAAACACCTCAGCCATATTATCGCCATAATTGTGTGCCGTTTACCCACCTTGTTAAATAAACGGATCATGAAATGTGAGAGCACGTCTCAGAACATACATAGAAGGTGTTAGAGTGATTTTGCGTAGGCCGCCTGACTGAATTATAAATTGTTTTTCCTTTCAGCGGGAAGTGAAAAGGTATTAATTAGTAGTGATTTCGACAAGATTGAAAGTCCATGGACTTTGGCTCTGAGAGAACTCTGCAAAGGCGCTTGCATCCTTCAGAGGTTCTTTTTGGTTTGGGTTTTTTGTGTTTTTTTGTTTGTTTTTTTAAGGTGTTAATGGCATTTTGTTGTTTGCTAATCCCTGGTGTGGGCACACACTGGAAGAGCTAAGGTCTGATAAGTGTACAAGTGGCTCAGGTTTTATCAAGGAACATTTCTCCTCTCGCTCCAGGTGGCAAAGGGAGAAGCTATGTTGCACTGTGTGGCCCCAGGGAGCTGCCAACGAAGGAGCAGGGTGACAGCCACTGGACCAGCTGTCTCTTACAACTTCAGAGGAGACGGCACCAAATCGAAAACTCACTCAACACTCCCTTCCCAGTGACTTGTTCTGTGCCTTTTCCACCAACAGGTTTTTATTCTCGGCAGCCAAAATAATTTATTCGTTTCCACTGTTCTCCTTGGCTGAATTCTCAAGTACACCGCCTCCCCCCTTTCTGGACAGACTCTCTATAACTCAGTTGGCATCTCATCAGCACCTTGCTGCTCTTCCATCCTTCCTTTCTCCAGAGTCGTGATTCTTTCTTCCTTCTCAAGTTGAAAGGGGTTCACAAGCACAGAGACACCATCCAGTTCGGGTTAAACTGAACGGGGATGGAACTCTACCACATGTTTGCTTCTTTGTTGAACTAAGCTCAGTATCTCCTTTGCACGGGTAGTGAATCAACTTCACTAAGGCAACCAAACTGCCCTTTTCCTCCTGGTCAGCATCACGATTCTGTGTTTCCCACTCACAGGCGTGACTATTAACTGCATGATCTCCAGGAGCGTGTTCTGAGCTTCACGTGTCCTGTTTTACCTGGATAATTAGGGCCGTCCTCCTGTTTGTGCAAAAACAAAACCATTATGACATTAACAGGTTCTTTAGGCAAGTTGGGAATGGGGTCTTTGTGTGTGGGCAGTGGGTCTGGTGGTCAAATTCAGACTGTCATCTTTGGCAATCCATCTTTCCAGGGAGAGCACAGAGAGTATACATAACTCGAAGTAGCCTCTCCGCTGCAGACAAAACAAAGTGATAATATGGAAGTGAGAATGACTCATTTAAAATAGACATCGGATTCCGCTGTGGTCTATGTAACGTGTGTGCGTTTCACGCCACCCTCCGTTTTTTGTATTTGTTTTTGTCTTTTGTAGTTTGGACCTGAGACTTCCATTGGTCCATGACTTTCAGTGATGGATTCCAGGGAACTGTGAGCAGCCAGGGGGAGCATCCGGCTGGCCCCCTGGAACAATGGCCCGCCTTGCAGCCTCCACACACCAGGGAGCATGTGGAAGGAGCATAGCTGGCCAACGGTCTCGACACCCAGGACACACAGCCCATGTCAAGAAACTCCAGAGCGCCACATCCTCCCAGTCCAGCTGCAGGACTCACCTGCATGCATCTCTAGCATATCATACCTCGGCGTGTTACTCTGTAAATTAACATTTTTGACACAAACAATGTGAAGGAGTTAACTTTCTAAAACACTGGCAGCAAGTGAGGGACTGGAACAGGGCACTGAAGAGAGGCAAACCTCGGACATACGGCTAAAAATACTACCTACATCTCCTTTTGCAGCTTTAATTATTTTTACACCCCTGGTGAGCTGTCTGAGGGCTGGGATGTCCCAAGTCTCTCCACAGTCCCTGACACTTGGTTGTTACTTTATTTAAAGCAGACATCAGACGAGGGAAATGGGAAGCTGAGGGTCAGGAGGGAGTTTGGGAGCATTGTCAAATCCACCTACAGCTGTCGGCAGGACACCAGCTCCCTCGACAGCCATGAGTACAGGATCCTGAACACCACCCAAAATTTAGATCTCCCTCCCCACTGCTTTGCAGGGCTCAGGAAGTGATAGATGGTCCTCCTCGTGTTGAACGTGGAGCCCCTGCCTTCCACCTGGATCAGCACCAAGGCAGTTTAGAAGACAGCCCCTCGGGATGAACCTGTCATCATGCTGAGACAATGAAGCCAGCCATTAAAGAGAAGACGCTGGAGGATGCTGCATGATTCCTTCATACAGAAGTCAAAAACACACACAATTAATTTATGTGACAGAAGTCACAATGGTGGTGAATCTTCGTGGGGGCTATCGTTGAGAGGGGACTTAAGAGAACCTTCTTCAGCGCTGCCTTCTATACCATGCTCTGGATTTATTTGCTTTGTAAAGATTTATCAAGTTGTACACCTGAGATGTGTGAATTCACTGTATGTAAGTTACACCTCATTAGTTATGTCTTTACATAACTTCCTCTTTCTTGCTCTCTCTCCTTCTAGCTCATAAATTTTGAAAAATGTCAAACATACAGAAATGTATAGGGAATGATAACTTACATTCTGTGTACTCATGATTTAACTTTAACAGTATTTTCCTTCAAATCTTTTTTTCCTCATCTTTTTTTAAAGATTTTATTTATTTATTTATTTGACAGAGAGAGAGACAGAGAGAGAGGGAACACAAGCAGGGGGAGTGGGAGAGGGAGAAGCAGGCTCCCGGCTGAGCGGGAAGCCCCACGCGGGGCTCGATCCCCAGGCAGACGCTTAACGACGGAGCCACCCAGGTGCCCCTTTCCTCATTTTTGAAGAAATAAAGCATCATAGGGAGAACTGAAATCCTTGACGTATCTGTCTCTGATCGCATTGAGAGGTAACCACCACCCTGCATTTAGTGTTTTTCATTCCCATTCATGTTTTTTATCTTCCTAACTAAGTATTTTGTGTAGCCATAAAAGATACACAGTGTTGTTTTGCAGGCTTTTAAACTTTATATAAATGGTATCATATACTTTGAGTCACTTTGCAACTTTCTTTTTCAGGTAAGAGATTTTTGTTCCGAAGCTTAGCTATATGGATCCATGTACCTCTGTTTGCTTCATTTTAACCACTAGGTAATACTCCATTGTGAATGTAAATGCAACTTATTTACCCATTCTCCTAAAGATAGACATTTAAGTTGAGTGACAAAGCCTTCTGGCTGCTTCCCAAATCCCCTTCCCTCTTCCTCAGTAACAGACCCCACATTATTCAGAACGCAGCGCGAAAGGATACATTTCCTTACCTGTCTTGTTCTCAGATGTGGCCACCTCTATATTTTGGCTGCTACAAAATAAGCAGGGGTTCCTGAGTGGGACCAAAGAGCATCAGACTGGGGGTTTTACTTCTTTCCCTCTTCTTGTTGCTTTGAACATCGGTTTGACACAAGGAGCTCCAGCCCCCATCTGAAACCACCACTTGGAGTTCCTTGAGAAATCCTGTTGGGATGAATTTCAGTTTATAAATACATTGAAGGAGAACCAATATCTTTATTACACTGAACATCCCTAAGCTTGTATATGATTTATCCATGCATTAAAACAAAACAAAACAAAACAAAACAAAAACCTCACCTCTAGCCATGTTTTGTACTTTTCTCCATAAAGTTTTAAAAGTTTTGATATGTCCCCAATTGGTGTAAATACTTTTGGTTGTTGTTGTATGTGTTTTTCTTCTATTATATTTGTGTGTCTTCTCCTATTACATGTTTCTAACTAGTTTCCATTGTTATAGAGGAATGCTATTTATTGGTTTTGCATTTTGATTTTACATCCAGAATACTTCTGATCTCCTCGGTATGGGCTATAAATTTCCTGATTTGCTCAGGAAGAGTCCTGGTTTTCACCTGTTGATCTGGCCTCCCATTTGGTTTAGCATTTGTCCCAAGTTCCTCGTTCCTGATGAAGTGATATTTCTAGCAATCGCATTCAAATGGACCACAATGGATTAGCAAACCTCATCTTTGTAACTCCAGCTTTTGAAATGGTGTCATCCAAGTCTCATGGGAGATATCTTAGTCTTTGTACAGTAAACAAAGTTCTCACTTGAACACATGGTTTAATGTGAAGGGTGATCAGTGATAACCCCCTTTCTTTTCCAGACTCTTTTAGTGTGCAAGATAACTGACCCCGCCCTTTATAGGCTAGCAAGCAGGGCACCGGCTTTTAGAACAAAAATGCTTGAACCCTCTTTGTAGCGTTGTGAGAATTTGGTTTGGCCATCATGATTATGCTAAATTTATAAAATTATTTCCGTAGTTTCCCCCTCTTTTTCTAGTCTCTGTAATATCTTTTATAAGATAGGGGCTCTCTCTATTCAATGAAGGTTTGTTAGAATTCATCTGTAAAACGGAATCAGGGCCTTTTGTCTGTGTGTTTGGGGTGTGGGGGTGTGGGAGTGATGGGGGGTACTTTTGATTGCCGGTTCAGTTTCTTTAATGGTTGTTGGTGTATTTGGGATTTTTTAAACCTTCTTGAGTTGATGTTGGTAGTCTATATTTTTCCAGAAAATTATTCATTTTATCTAAGCTTTTGAATTTGTTGACATAAAGTTATTCATCATATCTGCCTAATTTTGTTTTATTTATTATTTATTATTATTTTTATTTATTATTCCACCCAGTGTGGAGCCTAACACAGGGCTTGAACTCAGGACCCTGAGATCAAGACCTGAGCTGAGATCATGAGTCAGATGCTTAATTGCCTGAGCCACCCAGGTGCCCCTATTTTATTTTATTTTATTTTATTTTCCCTCATTAAAACAAATCTCAGCTATACATCTGTTTCTATTCCTATCATTGTTTATTTATGTTTTTTTCATACCCTTTTGTAAGAAACTGTTTATCTTCCATCAACCTTCTTTCCATTTTGTTTGCCTTTGTGGAAGAGCAGCTTAAGGCCACTCAGGGGTTGCTCCTACCCATTCAGTGGCCCAAGCAGTGGAAGCTGCAGACCAGTCTTCAGGGGCCGGCGGGGAACTCCAGTCTTCAGCAGGGAGCTGTGGAATAGGCACAGAGGGTACCTGCCCATCTTCAGACGAGTCTGCACCTTCAGGTTGAGTAGCAGTGGGCTCAGGACCCGGAGCAGTCCACTCACCCTGAAATTCCTCCTGGGTCACAGCCTTTTCAGCAGCGGCCTGCTCTTCCTTTTCAATCTCTTCAGGATCTCTGTAGAAGTAGAGATCAGGCACGACCTCCCATGGGTGTTCCCTGGAAATGGTGCCACGCATGCTCAGAATTTCCCTGGGGCCAGCATCCACCACATCACACCTGCTGAGTGAGCTCTCTTGTTGTTGCAAGGGATGGCGATGTCCACATAGCCCAGGGTAGAGACTGTGTTACACAGAGCAATGGTGGGCAGGTTAACATAAGCCACTCTGTGAGAGGCTGGTGGTCAGCCCTGGGATCTGTAACCACCAGAAGGCTGGGCTCCTAGAAGGCTGCCTGGATCTGGTTCCTGAGGCTTCCAGGAGTGAAGCGGTCAGCAACAGTAGTGGCTCCAGTAGGAGCAGCAAATTTCAGCACAGCTCACTGGCCAGTATTCCTGGACGATAGGACACTGACATCAGCTGGGTTTTTAATGGCAACAATGACATGTACTGCCAGCAGAAGCTTCTCCCAGGTTCTCCTCAGAATCATGACATAGATGCCGTCACTTCTCCTTTTCTAGATGTACTGTTCCATTTGGAAGTCAAGGTTGGTGCCACCTAAGTGGGCTCCTGCTGCAAGGAATTTAAGGACCTCCTCCTCCTTCATTTGCAGGACATTGAGAGCTCCAGACATTGTAAAAGTTTCCCTTTAAGTTATCATGGGAACGCAGAACAACACCGTATGGACCCCTCTCTGGGGAGTGTGGAAAAGCTCCATCCGTTTTTAAATCTTGCTAGAGGCTTGTCTGTTTTAGTCGTTTAATTAAAAAGCCAGTTTCTGTTACTTTGTAATATTATTTCTCCTTTAACTTGGTTTTCTATTTTGTTCATTTTCATTAATTGTAATTTTTTTCTCTGTTAAAAAAGTAGCAATTTAACATAAGCAGTAGTTCATTGCATTTGCCAGTGAATTTCATGAATTTTTGTGCTGTTTCTCATTTCTCATGCCTTTCTTCCTTGTCCACTTCCCTCTGACATTGAGTATCTACTGGTAATAAAGTCTTTCATTTGTTGTACATCTGAAAAATACCTTTTGCCTTGACTGCTGAATGATAGTTTAGCTGGGTATAGAATCCCATGGAAGGTGTTTTTAAGAAGATTTCTTTGCTGTGCTTATTACATTTTATAATTATATACATTATGTGATTATTTGGAAAATGTCCATCTTCCACCAGAATGATTTTCCCATTTTGTCCACCACTGTGTATCCCAATCTCTAGAACAATGCCAGGCACATAATAGGCACTCAATCAGCAGTACTGAATGAATGAGTGAATGAATGAATCCCTCACTAGGTTTTCTGTTCTCCGAAGGCAAGGTGGGTGTCTCACTGTTCAGGGCTGGGTTCCAGTGACTTGCCTAGTGCCTGACATAGTAGGAATTAAATAAACATCTCCTGAAGGAATAAATGAATTCATGCAAGTTCTAAAACCAAAGACTAAGAATAGTACTCTTAGAAACTAGTGCCTTCTGAAAAAGCAACCTTTGGAGTCTTCTAAGCCCACATTTTCTTTTTAAAATTTCTCCCCTGGGGTTACCTGCAAGGGAGTTGGGGACAGAGACGGGGCTTTCATGAAAGCAAGGCCTTCCTTGGATTGTTCCCTTTTACCAAATCTGCACAAACCTTCAAAGACCGGTTTCTGGAAAGGATAATGTTTTCCAGCTTAACAGGGACGCTGGTTGAGACCTTGCTTCTGAACAGACTATAACACATCATCACTGATGGCTCCTTTAAGAGAAAAGTGTGTCACAACAGGAAAGATGACATCCAGGTGCAGACTGCATGGAGAGACACCGGTGAGAAATAAAATATTCAGCAGCTGCTGCTGTGGCCTTAGCGAGGACATGCGGCAGAGCCCACTGATGCCTGAGTGTGAGGAAGTGCGCCGGGATTTGCAGGAAGGCCCATTTAGGAAGGAGGCAGGAGCCTCTGAGGCCCATTGTACAGGAAGCATTTAAAGAGTTGGCCCCCTGGGAGCTCTAATGTGCTTTGATTTGGCCATTTATAAAAGGGAAGGAACTATTAGGACTTGGAAAAGATGTCTGGCCTGCACCATTTAGAGGACACAGGGGTCACCCTGTGTGTCAACAAAGGAAGAGGGTCATTCATAAAGCCCTAAGTCCATTCGTCAGCCCTACAATCCAGCTCACCAGGCTGGGCGTGTGGTGGTGGGGGACATGCTGCTGTGTTTCTCTACTTTCTGGTCAATTCTAACAATTTGCAATCAAACTTCTGCTCTCATGTGTGGTCCATCTCCAAGCTGTGTCTGTAGACACAGATGGCACTTTGTCCAGCTCAAAACCACCTCCTTCCATTGGACGAGGACAATGATCTTGTAACCGACGCCCTCTGCCAGTTGGTGATGGGGCTACGATGCACATCTCCGCCTCTGGTCACTCATCAGACCACACAGCTCACTGACAGCCAAGTTGGAGAGACACAAAAATGTGGAGAAAAATGAGTTTTAAAGATGCCAAAGCTAACGTGTTAGCAAGATTTTAAAAATATGTTTTCCTTGGCTTGCGGAGAACAGAGAATAGACCTTTTCTCAAACTGCATCTCCTTCAGCCATGATGTCTTCCCTGAAACATGGAAGTATAAACAGAGAACAACATCCCTTCCAAATATTGGTTTAGATGCAGGCCGAGCACAGTTGCCAAAGGAGAAGAACAAAATCGGAAGCAGAAAAGCAAATTATTCTTGAAGGCATCACAGTTTCCCAAACAAAGGAGAGTGCAGTTTCTTTGTTAAGGGGGAGGGGGGGGAAGCCATTATGGAACATCCTTTACCCTTTAATGCTGATGTATGATAAAAATGCTTTTGCTCTGATCTGTGATCTGCCGTTCAGCTTTGCCTTTCAGAGACTCTCCGGCTTCAGTATCCTTGAGAAAGGGACTTACTGAGGGGCTTTATACATCTTTCAAGTAAAGATTAACAACAACAATAATAATAAAGTAATAAATTGGCCCCAAATCTTGGCACAACCTGAAACCATATGTTCTGAGAGTTGCTTTATTCACTGGTAATTAAGTTTTCTTTTCCCCCCACAAAATGAGACTGTTTTTTTGGATCCAACAAATAGCTTTAGGCATGTGGGCATCTTGATGGAGCCTCCTCGTCTCTTTTGAGGATCAAATCCTGGCTAGCTGTGTTTGAAGTTCAGAGCCCTGCATGACATCTGAGAAGCGTTAATAAAATAGTAGTACATATGTGAAGTTATTCTGAAACTCCAAAGACTTCATCCCAGGAGGGATGTGTAGTAACGACTCACTGACTTGAACACCACCACCACCACAAAAGGAGGGTCTCCAAGTCACTCTGACATGATGGAATCACACATATGTCTTCATGCCCCAGGCCACCCAACGAATTCAGGTGTGGGGATGCCATCAGAAGTCACTGAGCATTTGAGTATATACACAGCTTGTTTGTCTTGAGTTAGTGCAGCCTTGCAAAACACAGATGTTTTCCTTTTAATCCTGTTTGTACTTTGCAATGGTCATACTTGGTGTCATTTGGCTGCAGGAATCCCTTCTAGGAATGATCCTGCAAGAGAAATAGTGTGTGTATGGAGCCATCTGATTTGGGGCAGCTCCCTGCTTCTCTGCAAAGCTGAGCACAGTTAATTTATTGGAACAGAATGGGTTATGAGGGTGAGGACGAACATATAAATACCTCTTTTTTTAAAATGCTAACTGCTAACTTTTTTTAATGCTAATAGAATCTAGTCGTCTGGCCCTTCAAGGTACATTTATGACTATGTTTAATGTACTTTTGGACTTTCACTCCTCCACCAGGATTTCTTGGCTTTCCTGAGAGAGGCGCATGTCTTCAGATTCAAGAGCTCAGACTAATGGCAAAGAGTCTGGGTTCAAGACTTGGACCTGCTGCTTCCTAGCTGTGTGGCCTTAGGCAAAGTACTTTACCTCTCTGGGCTGTTTCTTCATCTGTAAAGAGCAGGTACAAGGAGCTATGTCATAGGGCTGTTGTGAAGATTAAGGAGGATCCTGCGCAGAAGCGCACAGAGCAAATGTGTAACACATGTTTGTTATTCTTTTTATCTGTGCTCCTCATTTCAGGCAGGCCCTTGAGCTCAAACTGCATAAAGAGCCTGCTCAAGGATCAGAGCCTTATAATGAAGCAGACGGTGTGTGTATTTCTCTTCTGCCCACAGAAACACCCACCTCACCCCCTCCTTTGGATCAAGGAGTGAAGTTCGATATGAACCATGAAATCATCACAAAGCTCTTGCCACTGTGGTTCCCTGGTGTGAATTTTGGAACAGCTCTAGAGAGACGGTGGGTCCTTGATGAATAGGACATGGGGCAGGTCAGTTTGGGGGCATAAAGGAAGATCCCGATTCAGTGATGGTTAATTAGGAGGCTGCTCTGTGCTGGGAAATGTGTTAGTCTATTTTCATGTGTGGTTTTTTTGTGACACCCATGACACAGATCTATAGGACGGGTATCATCATGATTTCCATTTTATAGATGCAATTGAGCTTTAGGGAAGCTACATAATTTGTCTGCCCATCCAAAAGTTCTCCTCTGCCTGCAGGATAAAGTCCCAGAGCCCAGGGATTCTCCATCTAGCCATCTACACATCTCTTCCATCCCCTACCTTATCCCTCACTGTCGCCCAAAGGAAACCCGGTATTCTTTTTCCTGCCTTAAAGGAGACTGAGACTCCCACAGCCAGCAGTGTGACCAACAGAAAATCCAACCCCAAAAAGCACTGAACTTTAATGATAGTCTTTACTGACAATTTCTCATTGAAGGCCTTCACACACAGAGGGATGTCCTAAAAACCCACTTTCCATACCTCTCTCCTCAAAGCCCTGGTTCTAATGGGAGCTGCTCATCTCATTGTCTTCTCTCCTTCATTAATTCCTTAATGCCCCTCCCTTGTTCTCTTCTCCTGCAACCCACCCCCTGTCCTTCCTCGAGGGAGGGAAAGGGGCCAGCTCTGGCCTTCCGCCCCGGCCCCGTCCCCTCCCTGCACAGGTTAGCACAGCGAGGCCAACAGGGAGGGTGGTTGGAAGATTGCTGATATGTCTGTTACCTTTTTTTCCCCTTTATCGGATTCATGCTGTAGTCTAGCAAAACTGAGCCGGGGATCGGCTTCCTGCATGCGCCTTACCAGGTCTTTTCTCTCAAGACTAGCTCTGCCCAGGCAGAGCCCCCAGCCCCTCCCCTGAGTGAACAACCGCTTCACCTGGATGACAGGTGCAGGTGCCTTCCCTGGGCTCCCATGCATCCCCGATTATAGCTCTCACATGGTGGTCACCATACAATGTTGGATTATTCGTGTATAGATCTGTCTCCCACCTTATTGCCAGGCTCTTGAAGGTCCCACAGCAAGCTCTGCACAGATGATGGCTTCTGTTGTTTTTTAGGATGGTTTAAACAAATAAGAATTGATTCTTCTCAATGACAAAAAGACAAGAGTCTTTAGTTTGGGTTCCATATTTGTCTTTTTTTGGGGGGGGGAAGGGGCAGAGGGAGAGAGGGAATTTCAAGCAGGGTCCACCTGGAGACAAGAGCCCGCTGAGGGGGGGGGTGCTGGATCATGACCCTAAGCTCACGACCTAAGCCCAAATCAAGAGTCAAGGTTAACCCACTGAGCCACCCAGGTGCCCCTGGTTTCCATATTTGAATTGCAATATTCTGTGAATTTTTCCTCACTTGTTAAATGTGTTCTATCAGGTATAAGGTCTATTTTATTAAAATTCAACTTTAGTAACTTGAACTCACTGTACAAAACAAAGTTAATTTGTCAAATATATTATAAAATAAGTTACTTTTCCTTAAATTTGGACCTTAGACAATACTGATTGCATTCTCAAGGCCCTCCAAATAAATCATGAGGTCAACCTGACTCCAGTTTTCCTATGCAAAAAAAAAAAAAATGGGGCTGTTATAGGTGTTGACTCAGCAGCCGCCACGGGCAGGTAGGGCTACCTCTCCACGGTCCGTGGCCTTTCCCTCCTGCTGGAAGCCCCATCACCGCAAGATGGCTCCGGGGTTCTAGATGGTGCATGTGTTCAAGAGAGGGAGAACTAGGCAGCCAAGCGAGGCAAGTCAGCTCTCTGAACTTCTACCAGAAATGCAATGGCTCTCCTAGAACTCAGCCCAGCTGTGGACGTGAACCAAGGTATCTCATTGGCCCCTGCTGGGTTGCAAGGCATTCCCTAGCTTGTTTAACAGGGTCTTGTGATTGGATGTTTTTGTGTTTATTTTATTATTTTTTTATGGGAGTGAAACCCACAGGACATAAAGTAACCATATTAAAGTGAAGGATTCGGTGGAATTTAGCACGTTCCCTAGGCCGTGGCACCTGTACCTGGCTCCAAAGCGTCTTCATCACCCGGGAAGAGACCCAGCCCTCAGCAAGCAGTTTCTCCTCATCGCTCCCACCACTGCCCCTGGTAACCACCCATCTGCTCTCTGTCTCTGGGGCTTTACTGAGTCTGCGTACTTCCTGTCAATGGAATCCTACCACATGTGACCTTTGGCATCTGCCTCTTTCACTCAGCATCGTTTTTGAGGTTCATCCCCATTGTATCGTCTATCAGAATTTTGTTCTTTTTTATGGATGAATACTTTTGTATTGTATGGATGTCCCACAATTAGTCTGCACATTCATCTGCTGATGGACCTGTGGGCTGTTTATCTTGTGACTTGAGCCCAGCCATGCTGGCTCCAATTCCCCACTGTGGACCTCTGCAGAAGGCCTGGGCCCCTGAGTGAAGTACATAGAGGAGGCTCTGGGGGTGCCCTGGTTGCCTGGAGGGAGTGATCATGATCCTGGAAGGGGGGGTCCACCTGGGGGCCTACTAGAAACCATCTTCGCCTACTTCCCAATCCTGCCACGGCCCTATGAGTACCAGCCTTTTGGGAGAATTTGCCTTCTGCATCCACTTAGAACCACCAAGAAAGCAGTAGCTAACCTGGGGTCATCCAATCCAGGACTGCCTTGGCTGGAGCCCAACCAAGAACATTCCTCAGCACTGGTGTCATTTTATGTCGTTCTTATTAGTAATCACATAGGATTCATAGCCGGTTGACTCTTTACTCTTGCCAGAGGCTGATAAATTGGCCAGACGCAAGGCTCATTCTTCAATAATTAAAAGCCTTTATGGCTTGCAGGAAGAAGCAAATTTCTGAGTATGTGAGTATCCACCATGGATCTCTGCAGTGCCCCTCCCAACCAATTGATGTCTGCACCCACTGTTGGCTGGTGAACTGTTGACCTTTGACTTGGCCTCTGGGACCTCAGGTCAGCCATTCAAAGGCCCTACTACATATCTGCGGAGATCAGGCACTTTCAGGTGTCCCCTGGCATTTGCATATGAACTAATTGGTCCAGGGAAACAAAAGGATGGTCCCTGAATGGGCTCAGCATCTAGGAAGTTTGCATGGAGCTACTGTTTCGGCCCCTTTCAATTTCCTGCTCTGGAAATGTATGCACCTAGTATCCCTAGCACACCATCCTGGGCCCCCAGAGAAGGACTCTGTCTTCCTAGGGAAGGACCCAGGAAGGAAATGCCCAGCCATCAGCTTATGACAAGTGAAGGGAAGGGTTAGACATGATACACAAAGGCACCAAATGGACAAGTACAGCCCAAGATGACTTAACTTTGTTCAAAAGCAGAGATTTTATCTTAGGGTGAGGCACCACTCATCATGCTCAAAAGCTCTGGCTTTTGAGTCAAAAAGACCTGAGTTTGGTTCCACACTCTGCCACTTACTAGCTGGGTGACCTTGGGTAAGTTACTTTGCCTCTCTGAGCCTCTGTCCATTCTCACAAGGAGGAAGTAGGATAATTCTGTGAAGTGCAGTGCCTGCCACAAGGTGAGAGCTCAGTAAACTAGTAGCTGTTAATAATTTTCATGACTCCTCACTTCCCCATTTCACTTGCCCCGTGGATCCAGACAGATCTGCCAGGACCCCTCCTCTCCAAACCTCCCCCATTTCAGTCATTCCAATCCAAGGTTTTATGGACTCACAATCTTGCTGGGGCATTTTTCTTAGGGGGCCCTCTTTGCCAGGATGGGCTGAAGATTATAAAGTGTGGTTAAGAGTTTCAAGGTCAAACCTAGTACTTCCTATGAAAATAAAAGATGGCAGTACATTACGTTGTCAAGTTAATACAGTGTGATAGAGCATCTCCAGACTGCACATCCTGGAAGACTGTAAAAGTCTAATAGATTTAGGGAAACTGTACCTCGGGGAGCGTATTAGACAGCACTCATCAATGGATCAAAACTGTCTTGGAGGCTCCCTTCCCAGGGAACAGCAGTGCCCCTTAAATGATTGCTCTCCCTTCAACAACCTGGAGATAAATTGTACTTCATACATTAACTGAACACGAATGGGCCACTTATTTTGACTGGAGAGTGCACCTTATTTTACCCTAAATGAAAAAGCATATCCTTTGAAAGCCAAATTCTGCGTTCTTTTAAAATACTGTAAAATGACATAACGCCATATTAATTTCCCTAGCTCCATCTCTGCTGATTTCAGATGTGTTTGGGCACATTTAACTTTGTGCCCCTATCGGTGAAGTGTCTCTAATTATTCCAAAGGATGTTTTGATGCATTCAAGTTTTAATCAGATATACAATTAGCAGAGTGTAAAGTTTATGCCTATGCTCCTAGGAAGGCATCATTTGGATGAGCTTTGATCCTGGGAAGAAATGCCATTTTACAATGGAAATGTTAACAAAAATAACCTAACTGGACCATATAGACTTCTTAAGAGTTACCACGTGAAATCATCGATTTATTTTCCTCATTTTACACACCCCTAAAACCTGAACAGTCAGTTAGGAGTCATTGTTCCAAGGAGCTGAGGTTGGATGAGGAATAGCGCTTGACAGAGTCTTGCTCCTTGCTTCTCATGCATCTCTCCGTTAGTTGGGATTTAATCTCTTCCATGGGGAGGACTGTTCAAATTGAGTAATTTAAACCCCCTCTAATTTAAATAGGCAATGCATCATGGTACCCCTCTGGGACCAGGCCGTCAGATAGAGCATCCATTACCAGGGTCTTGACTCCTTGGGTTCAGAGACAAGATGCTGTGGGGGGATATTATGCCCATCACTTCTCCCACAAGTTTGCCGAAACAGTCCTAGGCCAGCCCAGATCACAAGGCAAGGGAAACAAGCCCCATGTGTTGATGATAGGATTGTCAAAATGTGCAGCCGCCTCAAATCCACCACTGCAATCACAAACACATGCACGGTGGTGGTTGCTTTGGAGACTGTTACCATTTGAGGCCCGTTGTTAAACCATACTGTAGAAAGAAGGTTAACAAATATGCATGTTCAACTAAGCAAAGAGCAACTTAACGTAATTTCTAGACTCTTTACAAAATAAATTTGATTTATTCTTGTTCCTCATCCTCTAATTCTAAGTGATATCCAAGAATCACTAAATATGGTCCGTTTTGCTTTCTAAATATTGTGCAGATTTCCACTTCTCTCCATTTCCACCATCACTCTCTTCACCACCCCCACCACCACCATCACCACCGCC
>NW_022589782.1:2344890-2431452 GCF_004348235.1 Phoca vitulina | reverse complement strand
CACCACCATCATCACCACTACCACCATTATCACCATGATCATTATCATTACCACTGCTACCACTGTCACCATCAGTACCACCTACACCATCACCGTCACTGTCACCATCACCACCCCCAGCACCCCCACCATTACTACCACCACCATGACATTCATCCAAGCAACCTCCATTTCACCGCAGTAGCCTCCTGACTATTTAACTGCGCCATCCTGACTTCTTTTAGTCTAGTAGTCCCACTGCAGAGTGATCATTTCAAAGCTTGGTCATGTCACAGAGCCTTATAAAACTCTCCAATGGCTTCCCAGCATTCTTAAGATAATAAAGTTATTTATCATGGGGCACAAGCCCCTCTACCTCTCTAGCTTCATCTCACATCAGGTTCTACTTTGTTTCCTTTGCTCCAACCCAATCCTTTCCATTTCTTGTTTTTGAAATATTTTCTCAACCCACATATTTTGTTAAACATCGGCTGCCATTTCCTCAGGCTGTACCTTGTCAGTAGAGCTGCAGTCTTGATGGGCTTTGAGAAGCTTGGGGGAACAGGCAGTTCCTCCCCTACCTCCAGACAGATGTCCCTGTTCTCATAGTTTGTGCATCTCTGATTGGCCCAACTCAGGAATAGCAACACTGTGCCAGAAGGGCATGGGCAAGTTGTACTAACCATCCCATAAGCTGAGCCATTATCTCTTTGAGCTGAGAGTCTGGCACGCTATCTCATGAGCACATGCTGCTCTTGGGCTTAACAAACCTACAAGACTCAAGTCCCATCTAAGGGTGACCCAGGGTTCAAATTGTCTAAATGTATTGTGTTCCATAGCTTGTACATACATAGAGATCTAAATCAAGGTTTCCACCAGGATTGGGCATGAGGGAACCAGGACTGTTTTCTGTTCCCATGTCTCCTTTTGTTCTCTCATCCTTTGAGAAGCATGTCCAGTGTCACACCCTCCTTCCCTGAACTCATTTGTGAAGCTACCTCCCTCTCAAATTCATGACGATCCTACAAAGGACTTTCGAAGAGCAGTCATGAAAATCGGAACCGTCCCCCATGCCTAGAGACAATCTAACCCTAAATCAGATAGAGAATAAAGATGGGGAACAAGAATTCTGCAAGATGAAAAATTCTAATCTCAGCTCTTTCACTAAACACTCAGGATCCTCACCTGAGAAGGGGAAGAATTTCTGCCTCACCTTGACAGGGAGGGAGTTCAGAATTTCTCACCCCACACAGCCTTCCTCAAAGTTTCCTGAGTTCTGGGTTCTCATAACCCCATTTCCTTTATTCTAAGTCCCCAGATGCAATGAACTGAATGTTGATATCCCTACCCCCCAAATTCATAGGTTGAAATCCTAGCTCCCAATGTTATGGTACTAGGAGGGAGCATTTTGTGGGATGATGTGGGATTCATGCCTTTATAAAAGAGGCCCCAACATGCTCCTTTCCCCCTTCCACATGTGAGGACACGGCCAGATGGCCATCTGTGAACCAGGAAGCAGGCCCTCACCACACACAGAATGTGCCAGCACCCCGACCTTGGACTTCCCAGCCCCAGAACTGCGAGAAATAAATATTTGTTGTTTAAGCTGCCCAGTCTATGATATTTTTGCTATCGCAGCCCAAATGGACTAAGACACCAGCCCCAAACACAGTATTGAATATACAGTTGCTAATGATTGCTCACTAACAATTTCACATAGTTTAGATTTCTAGTCCCAGAGAGATGGTAAAGCTTCCCCAGGGCAAAGACTGAATCTTTTATATCTCTGAAATAACAAGGACATAAAGGGAGCTTTCTGGTGGGCTGGAGATATTCTGCACCTTGATCAAGGCAGGGGTTACACAGGTGATACTGTGCAAACAGTCACCAAGCCCAAAACTTAAGCTCTGTGTACTTTACTGTACTATGCTACCCTCCGTAAAACTGAAGACAGTGGTAACGCTAGGACAATTTATTCAACACCCACGATGGACCAGGCACTGGGCTATGGGTCTTATGTATATTATTTTTATCCTCATAAGAACTGGGTGAGGTTGATATCATCCTCACTGAACAGTTGAACAAACTGAGGTAGTTTGTCCAGGGCCCCACAGCTGGTCAGTTCTGGAGTCATGGTCCCCATTCAGGCATATTCGACTGAGTCTCATGTTCTTCCCAGCTGGGCTCACCAGGGCCTCAGGGGAAAAAGAAACACACACGGGCATGCATACGGACACACGTGCACACATATGTACCCGTACACACACTTACTCAAGATGAGCTTTCAAACTAAAATTCCAAAGTACATCTTATAAAAACTGACAAACAGGGGTGCCTGGGTGGCTCAATCAGTGTCTAAAATCAAGTGTCTGACTCTTGATTTCAGTTCAGGTCATGATCTCCGGGTCATGAGATTGAGCCCCGAGTCAGGCTCCACGCTCGCTCAGTGGGGAGTCTGCTGGAGATTCTCTCTCTCTCTCCCTCTGCCCCTCCCCACCTGCTCTCTCTCTCTCTCTCATGAATAAATAAATTTTTAAAAAACGACAAATTCATCCTTCCCAAATACAAATACGAGAGCAATCTGAACAGACTTGCAGAGGATGAACCCGTAACAGTGTTTCCCAACCCCTCATGTGCACTGAACCACCTGAGTGTCTTGTTAAAATTCGGATTCAGATCCAAGACATCTGGGGTGGGATCAGGAGTCTACATTTCTCACAAGCTCCAGGGGATGCGATGCTGCCGGTCTGCGATCCACACTTTACAAAGTCAAACATCAGAGTATATTTCAATGCACATGGGATCAATCAAATCACTAGTAAAACACGAGAAATTGCTTAGAAAATTAGACAATAGTTCTTGCAAATACAAAATATTGGCATTGTCCCCGGACAGGGTAAAAACGAAAATTTCATCCGACGTGACACATTTGAAACCCATTTCTGACGGGTCCAACCTGAAGCCTGGAGGTCTCTGGCTGCCAGGTATCAAGTTGCCCGACAGCCCAGCCCACCTCAGCTCCCAGGGACAGCAGAGGAGGTGACCCATGCTCTCTTTCTGTCGGAGGGAGCCCCTGGGCTCTGCTTACAGTCCTTGCCAGTGGCTTTCACGCCTGCAGCTGCAGGTACGGCACGGCTGGCTGCTAGAACAAACCCTGAGTCTGGGTTCACAGGTGAATGCGAATCACAACCTCTTATCCCCACTGTCCTTTTCTCTTGCCCTCCCTACACCCCAGATTTTGACCCACGTCAGTCTGCATGTTAGCAGCACACTCACAAAGGAAGGGTAGAAGAACTGTCAGTTTGCAAAGTACCTGTCCTCAGTTCAGACAGAAAATGGGATTCAGCGCCAGGCTGACCCACAGCAGCTGTCTCATTCATTACTGAGAGATCAAAATAGCTGCTGGTAAGAACTCATCTAACTTAGCTTGACATATCTTGCAGTCCGTCACAAAAAAACTTCTCGTTCAGCCAGCTCTTGCATCCTGACCAACAAATTTGCTCCCTAAAAATCACACAGTGGCTCAGCAAAAAGGAGAAGAAAAAAAATATATATAGAGAGAGAGAGAGAGAAAGAGAGAGAGAGAGTTCCCCGTAAAGGTAGCCCTGAGATCTCAAGAATGTTATTCTTTGATTTTTGCTGCAATTTGGTGGAATATTATGCTGAGAAGGAGATTTTCTCTCTGTGTGTGCCTTTTTTAATGTCCCAGGCAGGCCACGAGGGAATGACAATCGGAAGGCTGAGTGCATGCGAGGAATGTAAGAGAAATACGGGCCTCAGTTCAGGAACGCAGAGGCGGTCATCAGCAGCAAGTTAGCAAGTTAGGTCTGGAGCTGCCAAGAACGTTCACCCCAATAGCTGTCTCTTTTATGAGATGCTGATAGGCAGGGTCTGCACAGCATTGCCGGTGGCTTTGTGGACAACCCTGTTATAAGCCCTCTGCAAAGATCCAGCTATTTGGCTGTTGTTATGGGAACAGTACAATTATGGCCAAATTGGAGTGGTGATGGGGGCCAGAAAAGAAAGAGGATTGGGGGTGGGCAAAATTGCTATTTTTGCCCAAACGCATTTTGGCTGATCACCTGCACTGAATGTGAACAACAATTGGGAAGAGCAGGTAGCAGAAACCCTGCTTGGCTTCACGGATTATATACCTCAGTTTTTGCTGGGAAAAAAAAAGAAAGAAAGAAAGAAATTGCCTTTAAGAGAGGAAAGATCACGTCCTCTTACTTTCTTTGTAATTTCACAAAAATACTATAATTGTGCATCAGAGCAGGAAGTTCAATGATGTTCAAAGATTCTATGTGGCATCTTTTACTTTTGTTACTGAAGTTAATACATGTCTGAAATATGTAATTTTGCAATTTAAGGTTTTTGATTGAAAAATCTGAAGTATCAGTCAATAATCTTCCAAAAGGATTGTTATCATTATCCAAGCAAGTCAAGCAAATGCCTGTCTACAAGCTAATTAAGATAGCAATTGAAATGCCAGGGCAATCCATGCTCTATGAAACGGAGCTGCTTTTTCAAAGCCATAGGGGGGAAGAGAGGTTACTTTCCATAAAAATGGCAACATAAGTTCACACAATGCTTCCCTCCTTCCATCTCCAAAATCATAGAAATAATGGAAAAAAGTATAGAAATAATGGAAAAAAGTATAAAAATATGTTTAAAGACTTAACTGCCATTGAAAAACACCCAGATTCTTTGGGAGTTAAATCTTGCAAGGTAAAGCGAACAGAGAATTGACTCCATGTATCTGAGGACTGGGTCATCTGGGGAGGACTTTTCTACTCATGAATGGGGGCTGAAACATAGCAACAATGGCTCAAGGTGATTGCCTAAGGGGGCAGGAATGAGCAGAGGCACGTACAGAACGGACCTGCGGTCAAATCACATCCTGTCAATGTCCCTAAGAGACAAGAATCCCACAGAGCTAGACTGAGGCCTCCTTACTTCAGTTCCTATTACCTGATACATCATGTCTGACTTTCAACAAATATTACAGGCATGCTAAAAAACAAGAGGAAGCAGAGTCTGAAGACACAAACCAAGCACCAGAACCAGACCTGGACATGACACAGATGTTGACATTATCAGGCTGGGAATTTAAAACAACTATGATTCATATGCTAAGGGAGCTAATGGAAAAAGTGGACATGATGCAAGAACAGATGGGTAAGCAGAGAGATGGAAATGCGAAAAGAGAATCAGAAGGAAATGCTAGAAATCAAAAACTCCATGACAGAAACGAACATTTTTGATGGGCAAACCAGTAGATTGGGCAATGGTAAAGGAAAGAACCAGTGAGCTTGAAAAACGTCAGTAGAAACTTCCCAAACTGAAATGCAAATAAAAAGAAGAATGAAAAGAAAGGGGGACACAAATGCTCAAAACAGTGGGACAATTACAAAATGTACAACATGTGTGTAATGGGGATACCAGAAGAAGGAACAGAGAAAGGAACAGAAGAGATATTTGAAATAATAATGACCAAGAGTTTTTAACAATTAACAACAGACACCAAACTACACTTACAGGAAGCTCAGAGAACATCAGTGAGGATAAATACCAAAAAATCTACACCTGGGCATATCATATTCAAACTGCAGAAAATCAAAGACAAATGGAAAATCTTGAAAGAAGCCAGAGGAAGAAAACACCTTATGTACAGAGCATGAGGATTAGAGAATTACATCAGAGTCCTCTTCACAAACCATGCAAGCAAGAAGAGAATGGAGTGGAATATTTAATGTGTCATAAAAAGAAAAAGACCTCCAGCCTAGAAATCTGACCCAGCAAAGCTATCCTTCAAAAGTTAGGAAGAACACAAAGTGAGGAATCTGTCTCCAGTAGACCTACCTTGTAAGAAATATTAGAAGAAGCTCTTAACTTGTTTGTGTTTCCTATGTTCCTTTCCAGAAAAAAAAAAAAAAAAATCACACACACACACACACACACACACACACACACCCTTAGCATATTCCAATAGTCTTTTGCAATTTGCTCTTTTCACTTAACAACATATCCTGGAAACCACTCTATCAATTCTTAAGGATCTTCCTCACCGTTTTCCCAGCTGCACAGCAATTGACTGCATGGACGTACCATCATTTTTCAATGAGTCTCCTAGGAGTGGTATTTAGATTGTTTCCAATATTTTGTTATGAGAAACAAGGATGCGATGCCGACCTGTTCAGATGTTGTTTTGTATTTGCAGAGGTGTGTCTTGGGGGTGGGCAAGAGTAAATCCCTAGGAGTGGGATCAGAGCATCAAAGGGTAAGTGCTTTGTAGTTGGTTGGATATTGCCACATTTCCTTCTGGAGGGGCTAGCCATTTTGCATCTTATTGTGTCTTCCCCAAGAGAGTGTTGTTCAGGTCTAGAATTTTTGCCAGAATGAAAGGTAAGAGATGGTACCTGGGTGTAGTTTTAATTTCTATTCCTCTTGTTAAGAATAGGGTTGAATATCTTTTCATATGTCTAAAAGGGCTATTTGTACATTGATTTTTATGAACTATGTGGTTATGTCTTTTGCTTGGTTGGCAAGTTTGTGGTCTTTCACCCCTCTCTTTTGAAAGGATTTTATATATTAGGGACATTATTACAACATATATTAGGGTTTATATTATTAGGGATATATATTTGTCTACAATATAGATTATGCTTATAGTCCATGGTTTCTCATTTATTGTGTTTTTTACTTTGCTTACATTGATTTTTTAACCATAAAAAGGTATATCTTTATGCAATCAAATTATCAGTCTTTTTATTGATTGCATATGGATTTTTCCTCATATTTAGAAAGGATTTCTCCATGCTCATGTTGTAAAGGAATTCATCCATAATTTTTTTAAAACACTTTACATTAGCTTGCTAACCCATTTTGAATTTATTCTAGTTTATGGTGTGAGGAACGAATTCAATTTTGTCCAAGTATAAATACCTACTACAAAACCATTTATTAAAAAGTCTATCTTTACCCCCAATGATTTGAGACATCACATTTAACACATACTAAGCTTTCTTATGTCCTCAGGTCTGTTTCTGGCTTTTGTGTTGATCTTTCTGTCTATTTATGCCCTAGGATCACATTCTTACTTAAAGAAGCTGTATAATATGTTTACAGTAGTTAGCCTTTATTTCCCTTTTGTGTGGTTTCCCTATTTTTGCATGTTTATCTTTCCATTTGAACATTCAAATCATCTTATCTGGCTCTGGGGTGGGGGGAACAACTTGGCATTTTTATGGAGACTTTGACATCTTTATGATGCTGAGCCATCTTGTTCAGGAATAAGACGTGTCTTTTCTATTTGCTGAAGTTTGCTTTTGTGGGAAGATATTGGATCCCTAATTAGAAATTTCACATCTTGTGCTAAGTAGGATAAACACAAATAAACTGACACACAGACAATTTTAGTGACTGCAGAGTTTTAAAGATAAACAGAAAAGATTCATTGCTACTGGAGAGAAGACGTTGATTTCCCCAATAAAGCAAAGACAATCCAGACATCTCATCAGTAGCATTAGATGCCCTCAAACATAAAACAGCTGAGGAAGAATAACTGTCAATCTAGAATTATATACCCAGAGAAGCTATCGCTCAAGAGTGAGAACAAAGTAAAGACACTTCCATGCATAAAAAGACAGGAATGGTTTACTTGCACAGATGGCCCCATCCTTCCACAAGAAAGCTACTAATGGATGCACTTCAGCAAAAAGAAAAGTTCACTCTGATGAAGGAGTGGGACACAAGCAACAAGAGTGAATGAAGACGTCATTGAGTAATTTGATAAATCTTACTAACCACTGAACTTAGTAAAACTGTTTTTGTGTTTACAAAAGATAGGTGTGCACTTCTATAGGGCAGTAACATGGAAAATGGGAGGGAAGAAGCCCTTTTCTTGCTTGAGGAAAGAACAGAGACATTATGTAATTTTAGGGAAAAATATAAAGTATATTTGCTCAAAAAATGTATGGGTAGCAAAAAACAAACAAACAAACAAACAAAACAGAAGTGTAAGCTATCATTTCCAACACAGTAGAAGAAAAGGAAAGAAGGAAACTTTATCAATCCATAAAAGAAAGTAAGGGGAGGGAGGCACATGGTAAATAAAAAAATACGAAATGAGATGACAGAATTAAATCCCAGTATATCAGACATCACAATAAATGTGATTGGGTTAAGCTCTCCTATTAAATATCTAATTGGATTTAAAATACAGTTATTTGCTGCTCATAAATAAGAGGCACACTTAAAACCAGATGCCTCAGAAAAGGTTATGATTATAAGGTTGTTTTAAGTTAATTCTTTGTACCCTGTATTTTTTCTAACCCCCAGTGCAAGAATTTACATTTATTTTGGAAAACAGCTTGTTCAATCAGCCCCTCATTTCCAGGCTGTTGGGGTTGGTTGGTCTGATCCTGTCACCCAGTATAGTCACTGTCTCCCCAGATTCATGTCATGTCCCCCTTTGATGGTTTCAAAAGAAGGCTAAGGAAAGAGGCCTAAGACACTCCACTAGAGACTCCAACTCCCTAATAGTCCTTATCTGGATGATTTCATTCAACAAGTTGCAGATTCACCTGGCCATCTCCTCATTCATCCTATTTTCTCATCTTGTACAAATAACTTAACATGCCAGGGCTTTGACCTCCAAGATGCAGAAAGAACTCTTGATAATAACAGACTTACCACATCGCAGGTTGTTTTGCTGTAAATCCCCAAGCAACCTAAACCCCTTTCTTGAGCTAGAGAAGGAAAACATCAGCTGACACACTAGGCTGCATTCCTGCTGCTTAATTAGCACGTCACATACCTCCCGTACTTCAAAATGCCTTTGATGTGAATTCTTTTGTTTTCAGTTTGCAGTAATTGAGAAATAAAGGTTCTAAGTCAAGAAACAGTATCAGGACAAAAGCAGTAGCTGTGCACTAGTCATTTGGCGTGTTTTAAGTGTAGCCTTCTTAAGATGTTCATTGAGAAATTCGGGCGAGGCATGCCAATGGTGCACCTGTCTCAACTGATACAAGAATAATTAATTACATGATAATGACTTCCATTGGAGGTTAATTTATTTTGGCTGACAGTCACATACATACGCAGATATGTCTTATGCTGCAGTTGAGGAGAGCTTTATTTAGAACATTTTATTTATATCTTGGGTGATTTCATTCCTAAGAAATTGAGGGAGAGAAAGAGGAAACGGTGCAGGAAGGCAATAAGAGAACATTTCTCACCATTTTTTTTTAACAATGAAGAAAAAAGGCCAATGTCATGGCTAAGAACTTGGCTTCCTCCCCAGGACAGAGTAGAACTCAGACACACTGAAGGGAAAGCTCTGGTGTGTCCTGGGGGCAGGTAAAGAGTGGGGGGCAAGGGCAGGGTGGTGGGATCTGCCAGGTCTTCACTCCCTTCCTTCCGAGAGGTCAGGGGTGGGCTGGAGGTTGCCACCATGCTGTGTGTGAAGACAAGACAGCATGACTTTTAGTGCCTCAAAATCAGTCCACCCACCCCTGACAAATGTGACCCCAGCCTCCCTGGGAGCCAAGAGGGACACATCTTTCCAAATAATGGCTAAATTTCATTGTTACGGAACCTGGACTGGATCGCCCGACAGAAGAACCAAGTGGCACCTGGAGATCTTGGAGAATAGGAGGTTTATTTAACGCCGGCGGGCTCAGAGGAGAGTGGTCTCCAAAGGTCTGAGCCCCGAGCACAAAGGCGGCAATTTATACACTTCTACTTCCGCATACTTGGCACGCGCAAAGCAGGGTGGGGAGAAGGACCTGGATTGGTGCACGCGGGAAGCAGAGCAGGGAGAAGAACCCGGAGAAGCCCGGGGGCAAGGCCTGGGACTCTCTAGCTGGCTCAGTTGGCCATCTTAGGACACAGATTTTCCTTATCATTCCCCCTTTGATGCCCCTTTAAACACCTAGTTTAGAGGGCACCATTTTCATCTTCTAAGGGGCGATAGTGAGTAAGGAGCAACTGGAGTCTGATTTTAGCAATTTGAGTAGTGATAAACCTAGTAAGGGCATTAAGAATACAAGGACAAAATGCCACTATGAGGAGAAACAATAGGAGGGGGCCGACAAGGGGGGCAAACCAAGGGAACCATTGTGAGAGATTATCCCACAAAGTTGTCCACTGGAGTGGTTCCCACCAGCGATGTACTCGTTCCTGTAATTGGGTCAGGTTTCTTGGACCACCCCTGACTCACTAGCATAGAAACAACATTCCTCCTGTAAGAAGAGGCAGAGCCCCCCTGCACAGCCCTGAGTAAGTCGAGCCCACACCTGTTTTGGAGGACCACTGAGGCCAGTGAATCGAGTTGGCGCTGTAGGGCCAGGGCCGACTGAGTGAGGACGGAAAAGTCCGCCATGAGTTGTTGAGTTAACCCCTGGTACTGCACCTGAGACATCCCAATGCCAGTGGCACCGAGGGCAACACCTGATGTGGACAGCAGGCTCATGATAAGAGGGATGGCCATGGGGGGAACGTCGAGGGCGGCTAGGAGGTCTCCATAAAAGTGGGGCATCACTCCGGGGGAGGACTGAAAGATCGGGTAAGAGACTAACAAGTGTGCATGATTGATCGCGCGGGGTGATGCAGATGTATACACCTTGATCACAAGCCAGAAAAGTGCTAGGCGCACAGACCCGACTGTGGCCCATGATGGGAGAGGAAGAGTTGCCAAACAGCGGTACCGGAGCCAGAAAAGGATAATCTGAGGTCCCCGATGCCAAGGTGGGGGGTGACAGGGTAGATTGGTTGAGAATGACACCTAGGTATTGGACGGGACCAGGCTTTATACAGATCCAGCAGTCAGATGCTAGGGGTGGATTTGAGTGGTTAAGTGCTTGGTGGGAGGCATTAATCATACCTAACAGTTGCGCTATAAGGGGACCCAGGGATGCACCAGGGCGAGTTATTTTCTGTCTGACTCCATGGGTTGACTGTAAGGCTTGGAGTGAACATGGACTTAATCATAAATTTGGCCATGGGGTCGGTCCCCATAGGGTGATATTGGCCCAACAGGAGAATGATTACTGTAGCCCATGATGTGGCATTGGGTTCTAAGACTGAGAGGGTGAGTGGTATACAGTGATTGTTAGAGCAAGAGTATGGGGTGGCGTTGCGTGACAAGGAAATCCGGATGTCACTGTGCTGTTTGAGGTGCCACCACCTGATGGACCATCATTCCATTCCTGGCCAAGTCGCTACCCATGACTCACATCCCCAGGCTTGTGAGCAGAACTGAGGGCAGGTGTTTGGCTGTTGAGGTGTAGGGCCCCCACAGATGTAGATATCTACCAGCCAGTAACCTGAGTGAGGACCATGGTAGGAACACCGTCTATGAGGTTCCCAGGAGGTATCAAGAAGCTGGAATCCATCAAAATGGAGGTTAACCTTTGGTGTGTGCCCATCCCAGGTGGAAGAAGTCAGTGGGGGCACTGGTGCAGGATTGAGGGGGATAAGCTGGAAAGTCCATTTGCCAGTAACGGTGATACGAGAGTTTGCCCCCCTGCCGGGCCGGGCAAGCTAGAGGCAGTGAGGAGGAACCGCACACCAGGTAGCAGAAAACCGGGACTGACTGGGGCCAGGAAAACCATGGTGACATGCGCTCAGGAGTAGACAGCAGAGGGCCAGTAAAAGTGGGGTCTATGACCTTAGGTAGAGGGAGCCATCATGGTTAACCTGTCAGCAGATGAAACCCGTGGACAAGTAAGTGCAGTAATACACCCTAGGGTCACCTAATAAGCAATGACAATAGTAAGCCTCTGGGGGAAAGTCCAGTCAGGAGGGGCAACAGTGTAGAGTCCGATTCCCAAGATGAGGGAAATCACACCGATGAGAGCCAGCGACCACAGTGAGCAGGTGTCCATCAGTCGGTGGGGTCTTGTCGAAGGTGAAGCCAGAGTGGGTCTGTGAAGTCTGGCTGGACTCTCCACTGGCATGGCTCCTCATCCGAATGATGAGCTTTCTTCATTCTGGAGTGGTGGACCCACGGGGTGACACCTGAGACCTTGAGGGCAGTGGGGGTGGTTAGTACAACAGTGTGGGGCCCTGTCCACCGCAGTTTGAGGGGGTCTTTCTTCCAATCTTTGACCCAAACTGAGTCCTCTGTCTGGAAGGAGTGTACCTGAGACCCTAAGGAGATTGGGGCCCTCTCAACGGTGTACTTTTGTAATTTATTTAGGGTGGCCCCCAGGGCCTGAAGCTGCTCCTTTATCCCTTTATCTCCAACCTGATGCAAGTTTCCTGGAAGGCTTCCCAAGCATGGGGGAGGCCGTTCATATATTAATTCGAATGGGGAGAAACCTGATGTCCCAGGCGTGCAGCAGATCTGGCCATGGGAGGTTAGTCTCCTGACAAAACTTTGCTAAGGTTCCCTTGAGGGTGCGATTCATTCGCTCTACTTTCCCTGAACTTTGGGGCCGGTAAGTGGTGTGGAGTCTCCATGTGATGTTGAGAGATTTGGTCAAGACCTGTACAACGTCTGCCACAAATGTGGGTCCATTGTCACTATGGATTGTTAATGGCAGGCCGAACTGGGGGGACGATCTCCCACAAGAGGACTTTAGCTACTTCCCGGCTTTGCTCCGTCCTGGTTGGGAAGGCTTCGACCCACCCAGAGTATGTGCATACTATTTCTAGGAGATATCTGAACCCTCTGCTTGGCTGTACATCTGTGAAGTCTACCTCTAGATCTTCGAAGGGGGTTGCTCCTATCCTCTGGACACCTGGCGGGGACCGTGGTGCAGACCGAGCATTATTTTTAGCACATGTCATGCGTCGTTCACTTGTTGCTCGGCATAGTGCTGGCAGCCTCTTGAGAAGGCCTCTAGTGCAGTTTTCCCCGATGAGTGAGTCGGTGGTGTTCCTTGACTAGATGCCCTCCAGTTGCTGTTGGAACAAAGATGTGCCCATCTGGCATCATCCACCATCCCTTTTCAGTTAGGGTGTCTCCCTCAGCCATGGCCCATTCCTTCTCCTTTTTAGTGTAACTGGATGGAGGGACTTCTTCCAGGGGTGCCAGGGCCATGGTGAGGGAAGGGGCTCTGTCCATGTCCTCACTGGCTGCGGTCTTGGCTGCCTCATCTGCCAGACGATTTCCCCGCACTATGGGGCTGTCTCCTTTCTGGTGTCCCTTACAGGGCAGGATTGCTACTTCCTTTGGAAGCCAGACGGCTTTGAGGAGTCTCAGTATCTCCTCCTTGTTTTTGACAGCTTTTCCTGCTGCAGTTAGGAGGCCCCTTTCCTTGTAGATGGCTCCATGTATATGTACAGTAGCGAAGACGTACCGAGAGTCAGTGTAGATGTTGACTCGCTTGCCTTCACCAAGGCTGAGGGCTCGGACTAAGGCATATAATTCAGCCCATTGAGCTGACCATCCAGCTGGTAAGGCCTTAGCTTCTAGGACTTCAGTGGTTGTGGTTATTGCATAACCCACTTTCCGGGCACCCTCTTGTAGGTAACTGCTGCCATCGCTGAACAGGGTGAGCTCTGGATTCTTTATGGCTTGATCCCACAGATCTGGACGGCTCACGTAGACTTCATCAGTCACCTCGGAGCAGTCATGGTCCGCTTCCCCCTCTTCCGTGGGGAGAAGGGTTGCTGGATTTAATGTCCTTACTGTTTCGAGGGTGACCCGCAGGTTTCCGCAGAGAAGCCCTTGGTATTGTGCTAGCCGAGAGCTGGAAAGGAAGCGGTGTCCCTGTGCATTCATGAGGGACACAACTCCGTGACATTAAGTTCTTGCCCCAGGGTAAGTTTGTCCGCCTCCTTGATGAGTAGGACTGTGGCTGCCAGCACCCTGAGGCACGGTGGCCATCCTGCTGCCATGGGGTCCAGCTTCTTTGACAGGTAAGCAACTGGCCGTTGCCAGGGTCCAACAGTCTGGGTGCTATTTTTTCCTTTTCATGCACAAAGAGATTGAAGGGTTTTTCTACATCTGGTAGGCCCAGGGCTGGAGCCTGCCCCAGGGCGGTCTTTATCTCTGTGAAAGCAGCTTCTGCTTCCTCAGTCCAGGCAGGGGGTTCTTGATCTGGTCCCCCTAAGAGATCATAAAGGGGTCTTGCTATTGCCGAGAACCCAGGGATCCAGATGTGGCAGAATCCTGCAGCCCCCAGGAATTCTCGTAGGCCCCTTTTTGTCTGGGGCTGTGGCAGGGAGATGATGACCCTTTTCCTCTCCGGCCCTAGTTCTCTCTTCCCTTGGGTGAGGAGGAAACCAAGGTACTGGACCTGTTGTTGGCAGATTTGTGCCTTCTTCCATGAGGCTCGGTATCTCGAGTCTGACAGGAGCTGTAGGAGGGCCTTTGTGCCTTTTGTGCAGTCGTCTTGTGTGTCACTGGCGAGGAGGAGGTCATCCACATACTGGAGGAGGGTGCATCATGTGGCCTCTCTTGGGAAGCTGGCGAGGTCTGTGGCCAGCATTTCCCCAAAGAGGGTTGGTGAGTTTTTAAACCCCTGCGGGAGGCGCGTCCAAGTCAGGGCATCTGGGGCCCTGTATCAGGTTCAGACCATTCAAAGGCAAACAGTGGCTGGCTCTGGGGAGCTAAGTGGAGGCAGAAGAAGGCATCCTTCAGATCTAGGCAAGTGAACCATCTGGCCGACCCTGGGATTTGGCCGAGGAGGATGTATGGATTCAGGACCACTGGGTGCAGAGAGATGGTCACCTTGTTGATGGCCCACAGGTCTTGAACTGGTCAGTATCCCCCTCCTGGCTTCTTGACTGGCAGGAGTGGGATATTCCAGGCCGACTGGCATTCGACTAGAATACCTGCTTCTTTGAGTTTGGTCAGATGTTCTTGGATACCGATCTTAGCTGCTTGTGGAAGGGGTTATTGCTTTTGCATCTGAGGTTGGGCTCCTGGGATCAGTTCAACAATGATAGGGGCCCAATTCCAGGCTAGTCCTGGTGGGTTGTTTTCAGCCCATACTGAAGGCGAGTCTGAACTCCAGTGGGCTGCTTGGTTGGGCCTGGGCACAGAATAGCCTCCATTGTTCTTCACTCGGCATGGTAATTGCTAGTATTAGAGACCCCGTCTCCTCTTGCCTTGGGCTCAGTCAGAGGCTAGTGTGTCCTGTGGGCTCAAAGGTTATCTGAGCCCTAAGCTTGGAGAGTATGTCTCGGCCCAGGAGAGGGATGGGGCAATCGGGCAGATAAAGGAATTCATGTTGGACCTTGTGGCCCCTGAGTTCACACTGGCGAGCCTGGCAAAAGGGCTGTTGTATCGCCTGCGTCCCAGTGGCCCCGAGGATGGTCGCAGTCCTTTTGCTGAAAGGTGCCACTGGGGAGGTGACAACAGAGTGCTTGGCCCCAGTATTAACCATAAGAGTCACTGGTTGGCTCCCCACCTCCATTTTGACTGTGGGCTCATGGGAGCCAAGGAGGAAAGAGCCCAGTCCCCCTCAGTCTGAGTCCATTACCACAAGGCCTATGAGGTCCTCCTCTTGGGGTTCTTCCAAGTGGCTGGGCTTTTGAGCCTTTCCCCAGTTGGGACATTCATTTTCCAATGCCCTTTCTCTTTACAGTAGGCACATTGATCCCTTGCCGAGGGGGTTCTGGGCTTCCCCCCTTTCAGTGGTTGGGGTCTCCCCACCTTTGTGTTGTCCTTTTCTTTCAGGGCAGCGGCGAGGAGGCTGACTTTCTTTTTCAACTTTTTGTCAGCTTCCCGTTTGGCTGCGACCTCCCTGTTCATGTAGACCTTATTGGCAATCTCTATTAGTTGCATGATGTTCATCCCGGCAAAACCCTCTAGTTTCTGAAGTTTTTTTCCCTGATGTCTGGGGTGGCCTGAGCCACGAAGGAGGTGTTTACCATCTGTTGGCTTTCCTGTGCCTTGGGGTCAAATGGAGTGTATATACTGTAGGCTTCACATAGTCTTTCGTAGTAGTCCCCGGAGGACTCCCCTGGTTGTTGAGTGACCGAGGATACTTTAGTCATGTTCATGGGTTTTAACTCCTGCCCAGATTCCCCGGAGAAAGGCTTCCTGGTGCTGGCAGATGTGGGCTTGTCCCTCGGTTGTGGTGAAGTCCCATGCTGGGCGCTCTTCGGGTGCGGCCGTATTAGCCCAGGCAGCAGGGTCGATGACTCCCGCTGGTGCGTGCTCTTCCAGGTACAGCCGTGCACCTTTCATTATTCTCTTCCTTTCCTCTGTGTTAAACAGGGTGCAGAGTAACTGTTGGCAGTCTTCCCAGGTTGGCCGATGAGTCTGGAAGAGGGATTCTATGAGGTCTACCATAGCCTGTGGTTTCTCAGAGTAGGATGGGGTGTTATGTTTCCAGTTGAGGAGATCAGTGGTGGAGAAGGGCTGATAATACATCATGGAACGGCTGGGTTGGACCGTCCCATCTTCATCATGCCTCTCAGGTTCCCACGTCTCTCATACCGGCATTTGGAGGGTGCTTGCGCCGGCCTGGGATGCAGCCTGGCCGCTGGTCCTGGAGAAAGTGGATCTTTTGGGCCTGGGGGGCGCCAGTGAAACCAATGGCAGCGGAGTGTCTGGAGCTGAAGGGCCAGGTGTAGGCGGTCTTGGGGGTACGGTTGGTAGGGGCAGGGTCGGTTCATCCTCGGGATCTCTGGCTAGGATTTGTGGAGACCGGGGCTTTTGCTGATTTTCTTTAGGTCGCTTGAATGAGGCGATTAAGACCCTGGCCTGTCCCTGCCTATTGCAAGCAAATTGCACCCACGGGGGAAGGGTCTGGGCAATTCCTAGCCAGGAGTCAATGTACAGAAACTGGTCAGGGTGTCCTGGTTCTCCTGTTATGACCCGCCATACTCAATGAATCATTGGGACATCCAATGTCCCTTCTGAAGGCCACTTGACATCAAAGGTGGGCCATTCCAATTCACATGGGGTTCTCAACTTGCCGGGGTTCATCCTGACTCCATAGTCTCCCGAAAACCCCTTCTTGAAAAAAAATTTTTTTAAAGATTTTATTTATTTATTTGACAGAGAGAGACACAGCGAGAGAGGGAACACAAGCAGGGGGAGTGGGAGAGGGAGAAGCAGGCTTCCCGCTGAGCAGGGAGCCCGATGCAGGGCTCAATCCCAGGACCCTGGGATCATGACCTGAGCCAAAGGCAGACACTTAATGACTGAGCCACCCAGGCGCCCCCCTTCTTGAAATTTTTGATCATGGTCTCTAGAACTGTAGGTTTACTCTGCCCTAACCCCATGGTGTGTCCCCGTGTGCGGTGGCACAGAGACCGACAAAGGTGGGGGGTGCCTCCTGAGATGAGGAGACCAATCAGATGCCCGTCTGGCCATGTCCTGAAGGAGCTTAGGTGAGGCTTAGCCGTAGCGGTCTCAGCGTTGTGACTTACGATCGTAAACTATTCCAATGCCGCCATAGACTGTATGCCATTCACCACGGAATCGCAGAGGGGCCCACTCAGACTCCGCAGGCTTCTGGGGACCTTAAGGGTGCCCGCCCGTGAAGTCACAGAATCAGTCCGCTTGAGCAAGTCAGGTCGGACTGCACATTCACTCACACATTCACACTCCAGAAGTTATTACATTCCCTCCCTGGGAATCCCTACCTGTGAGAGCTCTAAGAGGTCTCTGGGAGGTGATCAGGCTCCCCTCCACCCCAATGGGGGCGGGCCTGTCTGGGTCCTGGGGCCCCAGGCCTTACCGGAATCCGACGTCGGGACCAGGTCCTCACCTGCCAAGTCTCCTCAAGTCCGGCGAGAACAGCGGAGTGGGGCCACCCGAGGCGACCAGGGCGGGAGACTGCCGAATATTAGGCAGGGCGCGCCTTCTCCATTATGATCCCTCGTTCTGTCACCGCCTCGCCGTTGCCCCCAAACCAGTGGCAACAATGGGCCAGCGCGGTTGCGTTTCCCAGTCAGGGAACCAAATGTTACGGAACCTGGACTGGATCGCCCGACGGAAGAACCAAGCGGCACCCAGAGATCCTGGAGGACAGGAGGTTTATTTAACTCCGGCGGGCTCAGAGGAGCGTGGTCTCCAAAGGTCTGAGCCCCGAGCACAAAGGGGGCAATGTATACACTTCTACTTCCGCATACTTAGCACTTTTGGCGCATGCGTGGAGCGGGGGGGGGCGGGGAGAAGGACCCGGATGGGTGCACGCGGGAAGCAGAGCAGGGAGAATAACCCAGAAGAGCCCCGGGGCAAGGCCTGCGACTCTCTAGCTGGCTCGGTCGGCCATCTCAGGACACAGATTTTCCTTATCATTATCATGAGTTTTATTAGGTGCCAGGCACCTTACAAGGATCTCATTCCATCCTCACCCCAGCTCTTTGCGGTAGGTTATCACTGCCTCCGTGTTATAAAAGTAGACCAATGCTCAGAGAGGTTAAGGTACGTGCTCAAAGTTGCACAGCGAGCCAATGACTAGGGCTGACTGGCCAGTTTCGCTCACAGCGACTGCACTACGCTGCCTCTCTGTGACCCTTGTAATCATTATGCAGAGAAGTGGTCCCACGGCATCCCTGGAAAAAGATCGTTTTAAATTCCTGATATGTAGCCCTGAGTATGTGTGCGGGGGTTTTTAGATTTCAGGCTGAGCTGGTGAAGAGGAATTCTGAGGGCTCAGAAGAGCTTTTAGCCTCCCTTCTGCTTCCCCAGCATATAAAGTCAGCAAGGCCAAGGTATGAGGGCAGATTGTTCCTGGTGATCGTCTGTGAGCCCTGTCCTCATTAATGGTTGTTACTGCTGGTAGCAGGGGAGTCCCCGCAGGGGGCCAGTCACAACGGGGTGTCGGCCCAGGCCCCGGACCCCAAGCCACCAGCCTGTAACAATAATGGTACTCACCATTACCAGTAATACTACCTCCCACTTATTAACTGCTTCCCGCCTGCTAGAATTTGGATCTGGATCTGCCGACTCCATGTCCATCGCTTACTAGCCTTACGATGTGGGTCTGGTCATTCCGACTTGTTTCCTCTGTGTACAGTGAGGATAATTACGCCTACTTTAAAAAGACTATGCACTTAGTCATCACTTTATATGCAGGATGTATTTATGTGCATGATTTCATTCATCCTCACAGCCCGTTGGGCAGATACGATTAGGTTGCCTGCCTTTATCTGAGGACACCAATACTCACACAGGGGACTGCAGCCCGCTGAAGGCCAAGCAGCTTATTAATAGGTGGCGGAAAGGAGATTTAAACCAATTTTGGGGGGACTCAAATGCCAAGCTCTGCCTCCAGGGTTATCGTAAGAATGAGAGATGATGTATGTGGCCAGCGCAGAGTAGGTCCCAATCATCAGTACCCCTTCTCTACCCCTCCCTCATTCCCCCTCCCCCACCCCCTTCCCCCCACCAGTCAGGTTTAGGGGAGAGGTGAGTTGGCTGCAGAGATGGAGTAACCAATACTAATCTTATTTTAAAATAGGTACTTCTTTTAAAAAAAAAACAAAACAAAACCAAAACCTGTTCAGCCAGATTGCCCAGTTTTCTCACACAATAGCTATCTTAATGAAATCTCAAGTTCATTTACTCTGAGAGCCTCTTAAAAGGAAAAGCACCTCGGTTCCCAGCACGGGTCTAGAAACAGTGCATTGGGGTAACCAGATGCCTCTGTCTGCAGCCGGTTTTCCCTAAAACAGACATGCCCACTTGCCTCTGCAGCAAAGACTGTCACTGACTTCCCAGCAGGTGTCCTGTGTCCCCTCCACCTGCCAACAAGTAGAAAATAATCGTTTCTGGGAAACAAGATTGTGCTGCCGTATAATCCCGGGAGCCTTGCAGTTGGTTGTGGAAGTCCCGCCTTGGGGCCGGGCTGCCTGGGGTTGAAATCCCAGCTCTGCCACTAGGAAAGGCCCCTCTGAACCTCAGTCCCGTCATCTGTACGATGGGAATAATGAGACCAGCCCTACGGGGTTGTTGCCTGGATCCGAGGGACCCGTTCACAGTTGCAACGTGCTTCCCCCAGTACCTGGCGCGTGGCCATGCCCACGGCCCTGTTAGTGGTTATAATAATGATGCCGGTAAATATTATTCTTTATTGTCATAGGGAAATAGGTTTGAACTTTCCATATCTGTGGCAACCCGGCTCTTGGCAGTATTTTTACAGGCAGATTAGGATAATCAAAAAGCTCTCGGGTTTTGCAACAGAACCTGGTAGGTAGGGTCAGAGTCTGCAGTTGGGGAAAAAGCTGGCTGGGGATGAGGGGTGAAAAGGGGGTTAGGAAAGCAGTGGAGGGCTCCGGTTCAGGATATCCCTGGAACCCCCTTACAGCAGGGCCTGACGCGGGGTCAGGGATGGGTGGACTTTGGGAAGGGCCTCCTTCAAATTCCAGGGGAACCTGAGATAAGCCTCTTTGTTCAGCCTCAGCCTTGCCTCCTATCGCAGATCCTTCCAGAATTTGAGGGACCAGCTCCTTTGGGGGAGATGGAAGGGAAGGTTCCAGAAGGGAAAGTCCCAGAAAATTCATTAGATGACTCTAGGCAAAGGTGGTAGAATTCTAAAAATATCCATAAGCCATAGACTATTGTAGGTGATGCCTTGCGGGGGAGGGGGGCGTGACAGCCTTGAATTTTTGCCTCAGCCCTGTTCTCCTGGAAAACAGCATGGTTAGGAAGTTCCTCCCCCTTCTGTGTTCCAGAAACAGCTTGTAGTGAACAAATGCCCTTTGCCACGTGACCCAGATAAGACTCAAGGTTGCTGCCGCCTTATTTATCTCCGGCAAGGCTAGACGCAGACCCCCAAATTCCCATCCTTTGTTTCACAAACAGTCCCCACTGGTCAACTGCAGCAAATGCTGGTTAACCAAACTTGGGTTAAGCCTCTCCGCTCTGTGGGTGCCTGACCTTTGGCCTACCCTCAGGGATTGTGGGCAGCCAGCCCCCCTAAAACAAGCCTGTCTCGGATGAGAAGGTCTCCGCGCACACCCCGATCATCTCCAGCCCATGCCCTTCCTAGCTTTGCTCACTCCTCCCCATGAAAGAAAACCCTTTTGCCTAATCCCACGATGCTTGCAGAGCCAAGACCTGAGCTCTCCCCCCATTGCCACGGTGCCCTGACCCCCTTCCCTCCCCTAACAACCCTTTCGAATGAGGTCCCTCCTTACTAAATCTGGATTTGCTTTTATTTCCTTGCGTGGGATCTCCCCAAAGTTGTGGTTCTCTAGAAGGCTTGGGTTTTCTAAATCCATAAGAAACAGGGACATCTCCCCCCCTCCCCCCAAGTCTCCATGGAGATGGCAGGTAAGCAGGGGCCTTTCAGGTATTACCTAGTGCCTTAAGGGTAACAGAGCATCTGCGTGGTCCTGTCCCCACTGCACTCCGGTTTCTCCAGGAGCCGAGAGGAGGAAATCTCCTGTCTACTGCCGTGCTTGATCTGGAGTAGTTCTTTGTTCTGTGCAAAAAAAAGTGTGTATTTTTTTGCTGGTGTTGTGGCAAATGGAACCCCCTTTTTATTTTTTTGTTTCAGCAACTCAAGATGCTCCGCTGAGTGCAAGTGTGCTCCCCGACTGTCAGTCGGTGCTGGTGGGGTCTGTTGAATAATACAAAGGCGGCCGCCACAGTAAAATAATGAGGATGAGCCCGTGTGTGTGAGGTGGCCCTCGAGGGGCCAAATCAGAGATTCCTGATTAGGGGTTCGCAAACAATATGAAATGACATGGTCAGGTTTCACGGCTGATAAGAATGTTCCAGCTAATTAAAATGTTAGGGTTTCCTGGTTCGCCAGGATTTATCATCAACCCCTAGGAGGTAACACTTGTCTGCCGGTCAGTTCCTGCTGATAAAATGTTCGGCTTGATGGTTCCTGAGGTCTTTGATAAATAAAATACGGGAAAACAGATGAATTATTACTTAATAAACGCGGTGTTGTCTGGTAGGTTTCCAGAGCAGAGAGAGGTTGTAAGCCGGCAGCCCATGGGCCAGGGTCTATCCTTGAACACCTACTCGGGCTGCACGGGACTTTGGATTTTATTGTAGTAATCCGAGCCAATATTTAAAAGAGGAGATATTACACGGGTGTGCGCACACACACACACACACACAGACCTCACATCCAGACCTGTGGCTTCTCTTGGACACTGGCCACACTGACCCCGTGTCTGGGTGGGGGTGGGAGGAGCTGAGTACTGTTTTCCTGAATAAAGTTTTATCAGAACGCCACGATGCTCCATTGTTTACAGATTGTCCACGGTTGCTTTCACACTTCAGTGGCAGAGGCGAGGGGTTGCATGGAGCCTGTCTGGAGCACAAAGCCTGAAATATGTTTGATCTCGTCCATAACGGACAACATGCACTCACCTCTGAGTGAGTTTCTGATCCTCTGGATCACGACTCTCCCCCTTTGCTGTTTAACCTGGGGCAGTGGACTGACATTCTCTGAGCTTCAAGTCCCAGTCTCCAAACTGGGACAGGATGAGATTCTGTTATATGGGATTGTCGGGGGGATTAAATGAACTGAAATGTATGCCCGGTGCAGAATGAGGGTGTCCTACTCAGCGAATGGTGTGTGCTGATATTATCAAAACTCTGGGTGTAGAAGGTAAAAATAACAAAAGGCACTCCATGTGTTGATTTAATGTTAAGAGTAGTGACAAGGGGGTTTATATATACAATGGAATATTCCTCAGCCATTAAAAAATGAAATCTTGCCATTTGCAATGACGTGGATGGAACTAGAGGGTATTAGGCTGAGTGAAATAAGTCAATCAGAGAAAGACAATTATCATAAGATCTCACTCATATGCAGAATTTAAGAAACAAAACAGGAGATCATGGGGGAAGAAAAGGAAAAAATAAAACAGGATGAAATCAGAGAGGGAGACAAACCATAAGAGACTTTTTTTTTTTAAGATTTTATTTATTTAAGAGAGTCTTAATCATAGGAAACAAACTGAGGGTTGCTGGAGGGGAGAGGGGTGGGTTGGGGTAACCGGGTGATGGGCATTAAGGAGGACACATGATGTAATGAGTTCCGGGTATTACATGCAACTGATGAATCACTGACCTCTACCTGGGAAACTAATAATACACTATATGTTAATTAATTGAATTTAAATAAATTAGAAAAAAAGAGCAGTCACAAGGGAACTAACTTCCAGACACTCCAGAGACTTCATCTTCCCCCCCAACCTGAAGGGCCCCAGGCATCTATCTCTTCGCTGAGCCAACGGAGAAGAGCATCACAATCCACAGCCCTGCTTAGCTCCAGAGAGCATCTGCAATTGAGAAATGTGCCAGGGGCGCCAGGCTGGCCAGAACATACCTCCTCCGGGTGCTACATGTGTGTCGTCCCCATGCCCCATGTTTGTGCAAAATTCAACAGAAACTGTTCGGAAAGCGGCAGCCAGCCAGCCCTTACTCAGAGCCTCCGCTGGGGCCGGTCACACTGCCATCCCCGCACGCCAGGAAGATCTGCCCCGGGGGGAGGCAAATGGGGCAACTGCTGAGGCTGGGGGCTTGCACTCTTGGTGGGGGGTCATGATGGTAGAGGAGCTGAAATGACGAGAGAGGGTGTAAGAAAAGTCTTCCCTTCCATGTGGGTGAGGGATAAACACCCCCACCCCACCGCACGCCTTCCCAGAACGGCTTCCAGCGCTTGGACTCCAACTACCCGAGGAGCAGCGACATCACTAACCATCAGCCCACAAAGATGAAATGCGCACCTGCTATTGTGAAGTCCCCAGGGTGGACAGGAGAGCTCCCATGGGGCTTACATTTGGTGGGGGAGGGGGGCTGACGACAACTGATGTTATACGGGAAACCGAGGTGGGCTGCTGGGGTAGAGAGTGCCCAGGGAAGGGCTCACTTTCTTTCGATGGGTAGTTCTCTGTCTTGGGCAGAGACCCGAAAGATGCACGGAGGCCAGTCGTGTGAGGATCAGGGGGACCAGTGCTGCGGGGAAAGGACGTGGCAAGTTCAAAGATGGCATGGCAGCCCTGACCCTCCCATGTGAGAAGGAGGCTGGTGTGGCTAGAACCTCGCTGCTGAAAGTGTGGTCTGGGACCGGCACGATGTCACCCGGGAGCTTGCAAAGCTTGGTCCCCGCCACGGACCCGCTGGGTCAGAACCTGCCCATTGACAAGACCCGCAGGTGACTCGCGTGCCTGTTCCTGCTTGAGGAGCCCTAGGATAGAGCACAGCTGAACGCGTGCAAGAGGGGCACAGAGCGAGGATGGGGACGGAGACAGCACCCAAAACGCACAGGGCCACCACCAACACCAAGGCATCACCAAACAGGGGAGACGGCCCCACACATCCTTCATGGCTTGTTTTCACTGATTTCAGTCACCCAAAAAGTATTTATTGGGCATGCCCTTTCAGTGAGGCGCTGTTCTAGACATGGTGGTATTCTGGTTAATGTTAACCGCTCGGTGAGAGGAATTCCGTCACGAGTCATGGTTAATGTTTTCATTTAGGTTAAGACAGAAGTAAAACAACAAAGAAAGGTGTTTGCCCAGACTTCACTTCTTCATCGATGACCTGAGTGACTTCTTTGCTGAATACGGAACGAGTCCCCAAACACTGGAAGAACATTTCTTTAATTCTTCGTGCTATTTATAACTTAACACTGCACACTTCTCACTTTAACCTACATGGTGAACCTTTTCTCCATCACTGTATTAAACGTAAACAATCAACCAAGCAATAAATCCAGCTCTTATCTGTTGTGTTTGCTGATTCCTGTGGTGTGTATACTCCCACCATGGTCAATGGCCAATGTCAAGCTACCACATTACCAGTATGTCCTAAACATACAATAGACATAAACAACCTCTAGAGCAGAGATAATAACACATTAATTAGGGAGTGAGGACTTTTGAGTATTCATTATCTTTGTTTTCAGTATCATTTATTTAAAGTTTTTACAATCTAATTTTTAATAATGTCTATGTTTAACAACCAGCTTACAAAACTCCTGAAATTTAACAGTCGGCTCTTCTCAGCTGGTTGGCCCCACTGCAGCACCGGGTGGGGGCCTCAACCACGCACAGGACAGACATGGCACCCATCTTCTGAGCATAGTGAGTTACAGTTCAGTGGGGTATCAAACCCAGCGTCTGCTAGACGTAGAGCAGGAGGATGGAAGATGGGACTGGCTCTTGGTTTGCCTCAGCCCCCACTCTGATCTAGGAATACCCCTTTTTTAGGGATAGCCCCAAGGACTGGGCCTCCAGAGCCCCCTGCACAGTAAGCTCAGTGGAGACCCACTGGGACAGGGGAGAAAAAGGAGCCCAGAGAATGGGATGGACTGTATTCTGGAGAGGAGATTAGGGCAAGGTCACCTAGACTTGCTCTTCCCAACCCTGAGCCACTACATGGAGGAAATGATGGCAGAACAGCTCTAGAAGCTCTAGAAGAGGTGCCTCCAAGACCTGGAGCCTGGCCCCCGAGGTCAAACTGCCAAGCTTGGAGTTGGGAAGGGAATTGCCCTATACATCAATCACCTATGATGGGCAGTTTGGACGATTCATATCCTCTCACCGTTGACCCTCAAACAACCTGGTGGGGTTGGCACCTTCACCAGCTTCATTTTAGGGAAGGGTTATAAAGCTCCCCCAAGATCACACAGACACAAGGTGGCAGACCTGAGACTCCAGGGCAGGCAGTTCAGAACCCTTTGCCTCCCTGGAATGGGGGCCAATGACACCTGAGACCCAGGCCATCCTGATTAATAATACACCATTCCAATTGGAGGTCCCATCCCATGCCCCTAAGTAAGGCAGGGTCGCTACGAACCATTCTGAATGGCCATCCCTATCTGCTCTGGGTCCCCTTTATGGCTTGTTCCTCCCCTCCCGGGTTTAGCATTATTTTCCTTTTATGATTGTTTCCTGGAAATGGTGTTGCAGACACCCCTCTTTGTCCCAGTCACGATCCTCACTACATTCAATTATCCTGGTTTATTAGGCTCTTTAAAGCTATTTTACTGCTTTCTCCTTGCCATGACCTTAATCTTCATTTTTCCTCTATCTTTCTCCAGGGTTATTGCTCGTCAAGAGAAAGGTCACCATGGACTCAAAAGAAACAGGGTATAGGCAATAGAAGGCTGCCTTCTGGCTGTCCAGTTTGTTTTCACCAACATTAAATTGATAGATGTAGAGGGAGGAGCCCTACCACTTATCCTGTCTCTTCTCAAGCTTCATTTTGCCAGACCCTACTTTCAGAAATAACCATCATTATAAAAGAAGTTTCTACCAGCGTAAGATTTTCCACTGTGCTTTCATTTGCATAAGCATCTTAGTTCATTCTTAAAAAGCAGTTCTGTAGCAGGTGGAGTGGGTATTATTATGCCCATTTTACAGATAAAGAAACAGAGAGAGAGAATAGAAAGATCATGTGGTACCTGAACTTCTAGCTCTGCACAAGATGGGGTCTCCCCATTCCTCCCAGGTCCTCCCTCTTACTCCTGGACATGACACAACAAAGAAGCATAAGAAGAGTTCCCCTCTCCCTTCCCCTGGAGTCAGCGAGGCTCCTGCCCGTGCCCTGAAATGATGAAGCAGTGGGAGTCAGCGGTCCACTTTTCCCATCCCCGCATCTGTGAAGCCTGGCAGGGGAGTTCAGAGACAGTCAGATGGGGCAGGTTTGCTCTCCACTTTCACTGGGAAGATGTCTGCAGAGCCAATGGGGACACTCACTTCCACCTCCCCAATTGCAAGGAGGCAGAGAGTCAGCTCTCCACGTTTGCCAGGATGGTGTCCGTGGGCTCAGTGGGAAGCTGAACATACAACCCATCCAGCCCTCACCCCACGTCTTCCCAGAGAGACTGCCTGCTCAAGAAGAAAAATGGAATAGGATCCAGAGTCTCACAGCCTAATACCCCAAATACCCAGGATAGAATAGAAAATCGCTCCTCTGTCAAGAACCAGGAAAATCACTACCTGGATGAAAAAAGACAAGCAACAGTCACCCAAGCAGAGATGAATCAGAGGTTGGAATTATCCAAGAATTTAAAAGCAGCCATCATAAAAATGCTTCAAAAAAGCAATTATGAATTCTTCTGAAACAAATGAAAAATAGAAACTCCTAGTAAAGAAATAGAAGTTATATAAAAAAAAAAGAGAGAGAGAGAGAGAACCAAATGTAAATTTAAAAACTGAAAAATACAATAACCAGGAAAAGAAGAACAACCCTCACTGGTTGGCTCAGAAGCGGAGATGACAGAGAAAAGAATCAGCAGATTTGAGGTCAGATCACTAGGACTTCCCAATCTCACTAGCAGAAAGAAAGTAAGCTAGGAAAAAAAGAAAAAAACATCCCAGATTCTCAGAGAGCTTGAGACAATAAGAAAGTAATTAACATTTATATCTTCTGAGTCCAAAAAGGAGAAGAAAGAATAGGACTGACTTACTGTTTGTGTGTATGTGTGTGTGCGTGCATATAATACATATATGTTAATATTTGTATTACTATATATTATACATATATTAATATATGTATTAATATGTATATAATACACATATAATAATGAGGAGGTTAAAAAGACCTAAGTGGAAGTAAGGTTTTTTACACTTTACTCAAGTGGTAAAGTATCAATACCATAATAAACTGTGTACGCATTGGAATCCCTACAGCAACCAATAATGTTACATGATGTCTCCTAGAAAATAGAAGAGAAAGGAACACCTTCCAGCTCATTTTATGAGGCTAATGTTACCTTGACACTGCAAGCAGAAAAAGATAGTGTCAAGAAAGAAAAAAAATAAGCCAATCTCTCTCATGAATTTAGATGTAAAAATCCTCAATACAAATTTTGCCAAATTGAATCTGATAATGTATAAAAAAGAATCATACACCATGACCACATGGAATTTATTCCAGGGATGCAAGACTGGGTCAATATTAAAAAATTAATGTAATCTACCATATTAACAGGCTAAGGAAGAAAAATCATATGATCTTATCAATTTATGCAAAAGAAAACTCCAGCACATTTGGCAAAATCTAACACCCATTCATTATAAAAACTATCAGAAAATTGGGACTACAGGGAAAAGTTCTTCAACTTGATAAAGAGCATCTACCAAAAACCTTCAGCTAACATCACACTTATGAAAGTTTAAGTACACACTAAATGTTTTCTCCATAGGACTGGAAACAAAAGAAGAACGTCTTTTGTGCTTGGAGGTTTTAGCCAGTAGAATAAGACCCCCAAAAAAGGAAATAAAAGACACATAGGTTAGAAGAAAAGAAATAAAACTATTTATTCGATGATATGACTGTCTATGTAGAGAATTCTAAGGAATCTCCAAGAAACTTCTAGAACAAATAAGTGAGTCCAGTAATATCATAGAACAACAACTCACAAAATCAATCTCATTTCAGCGTACTAACAATGAATGTGTGAAAAGTGAAATTTAAAACACAACTGATCCAAAGTAGGTGAACTACTTTGGTATAAATCTAACAAAACATGCATAGGATCTGTATCTTGCATGTTATAAAATACTAATAAAATAAATAGAAAAAGACCTAAATAAGTGGAGAAATATACCATGCTCATGGATTGGAAGATTCAACCTAGTAAAAGATGTCAGTTCTCCCAGAACTGATCTATAGGTTCAATGCAATGACTTTCAAAATCCTAGCAAGACTGTTCATAGACAAACTTATTCTGAAATTTCTATGGAAAAGCATAGGACCTAGAATAGCTAAAAATGTTCTTGAAGAAATACTAAATTGGGAGAACTTTCTCTATTCAATATTAATGTTTACTATATAGTTACAGTCATCAAAACAGTGTAGTTTTGGCAGAGTGAATAAACCCATGGATCTGAAACAGAATAGGGAACCCAGAGATAGACTCATACAATTGCCTGGTGGATTTTCGGAAAAATAGGAAAGCGGTTCAATGGAGGAAGGATAGCCTAGTCAACAAATAATGCTGAAACAACCTCAGACCTGTAAATAACACCACCACCAAAAAAATGAACCTCTATCTAAGTGTCACATTTTATGTAAAAAGTAACTCCAAATGAATCATGCACTTAGGTGTGAAAATGATACAGTTTTTAGAGAAAGAAAGCATAGGAGAAAATCTTTGGGATATAGGGCTAGACAGAGTTTATTGAAAGCACATTTAATAGAAGAAAAAGTTGGTTATGTGGACCTCATCAAAATTAAAAAACTTTGCTCCGTGAAAGATCCCGTTAAGAGGACAAAAAGACAAAATCTGGACGAGGAGAAAATATTTGCAAACCACACATCTGACAAAGGACTCATACCTAGAAATATAAAGAATGCTCAACACTAGGCATTAAAAAAAAAAATCAAACAATCCAGCTAGAAAATTGGCAAAAGACATGAACAAACATGAAAAAAACATAACCAACATCACTAGCCAATAGGGAAACCCAAATTAAAGCCACAATGACCTATCACTACCCACCTATCAGATGGCTCAAACAAAAACCGGTGATAACATCCAATGCTGGTGGGGATGTGGAGACACCAAACCACTCATCCCGTGCTGGTGGGGAGGTGAGATAGTACAAGCACGACTCTGGAGCAGAGTATGGTGGTTTCTTATAAAACCACACATGGGTGCACTGTTGGACCCAGCAATCACACTCCCGGGCATTTATTCCAGAGAAGTTAAAACTTATGTCCACCTGAAACCTATACACGGGGATGCTCATAGCAGCATTATGCCTAATAGCCCCAAATCTGAAGCAACCCAAATGTCCTTCAAAGTGTGACCGTTTAAACAAATGGTAGTATGTTCGTACCGTGGAATACTACTTGGCAATAAAAAAGAACAGATTATCGATACATACAATACCCTGGGTCGATCACAAGGGAGTGATACTGAGCCATAAAAGCCAAACATCAAGAGATTACATGGCACAAGATTCCGTTGATAGAGCCCTCTTGAAATGATAAAATTAGAAATGGGGAACAGGTTAGTTGTTGCCAGAGGTTCCTGGGGGGTGGGAGGTGGGAAGGAGAGGTGGCTCCAGATATAAAAAGGCAGCACAAGGGATCCTGCTGGGGTTTTTGTTTTTGTTTTTTTTTAAGATTTTATTTATTTATTTATTTGACAGAGAGAGAGAGAGCGCACACGTGCACACAAGCAGGGGGAGCATCAGGCAGAGGGAGAGGGAGAAGCAGACTCCCTGCTGAGCAGGGAGCCCGAGGCAGGACTCGATCCCAGGACCCTGGGATCATGACCTGAGCTGAAGGCAGATGCTTAACCCACTGAGCCACCCAGGCGCCCCACAAGGGATCCTTTTGATGGAACTGTTGTGTGTTTACTGCGATCGGCAGTGGTCACACACTCCGCACATTATAAAATTGTATAGAATGAAATACGCACATAGACACGCACGCAAACGGATGTGTGTGAAACTGGTGAAATCTCAATTAAGTGGGTGGATCAGGGGTGCCTGGGTGGCTCAGTTGTTAAGCGTCTGCCTTCGGCTCAGGTCATGATCCCAGGGTCCTGGGATGGAGCCCCGCATCAGGATCCCTGCTCGGCGGGAAGCCTGCTTCTCCCTCTCCCACTCCCCCTGCTTGTGTTCCTGCTCTCGCTAACTCTCTCTGTCAAATAAATAAATAAAATCTTTAAGAAAAAAAAAAAAGTGGGTGGATCACATCAATGTGAATTTCCAGTTGTGATATTGTCATACAGTTATGCAAGTTCATACCATTGGGGAAAAGTCGGAGAATGGTATCTAGGATCTCTCTGCATTGTTTCTTTCAATCTATGTATTTACTATGATCTCCAAGTTTTTAAAAGCTCACACCTGTGTAATAATGGAGAGCTGACTCAAGCTGTCATTCCTGAAATTCTTGCAAAACGGAAGGCATGATTCTGGGTGAGCCGGGGGATGCAGAACTAGAAGCAGTGCACGGAACTTGGGTCTTGCATGGGGAGCTGGACTGGTGGGTAGGGAAGATCTCGCAGGGAATGGAAGGAGCCACCAAGACCTGCGTGGATGCCAGGCCATGCCAAACATACGATAAGGTGCTCTTTGCAGAATACAGCAAAAGTGATAGAATGTCACTTCTGAGATGAGGTCATAAAATCTATGACTTCCATCTTGATTGTTCTCTGTTTCTCATTTTGACACTCAGCAATGCTGTAAAACACCCTCTGGGGAAGTCGAGTGGCAAGGACGTGGGGCCCACCTCTGGGTGACAGCCCCAGGTAAGCTGAAGCCTACCAATACCTCGTCATGGAGCCTGGAAGTGGATTCCGCCCCAGCTGGACTTTGTTATGACCTTGGCCCCAGCTGACCCAATGAGCTGGCCTTCAGAGAGATGGCAAACCAAGCCCTGATTCCTGACCCACAGAAACAGGGAGATAATAACTGTGTGTTGTCCTATGCTGCTTAGGTTTGGGATAATTTGTTATGCAGCAAGTGATACCTGAAACAGAGGTGATGTCTCTCATTATCCACTGGGTCAGCACAGGCTTGTTGGTGTGGCAGCTGCAGAATTCCAAAAGAGAGAGCAGAAGCATGCAAACCCTGTGGGGGTAATTGTTCAGAGTCCGCATCATGCATTGTACTGACCATAGCAAGTGTGGGGCTTGGGGGGTGGGGAAATGGCCCCCACCTGTGGATGGGCAGACCCTCAAAGGCACAAAGGCACATTGCAAAGAAGCGTGGATCCAATTTTGCAAACAAGTTTGTTTCCAGAAATGTCTTGCCTGGCCAGCCCCCAGGGTCAGAGGTGGAGATCAGAGCTGCTACGAGACACACAAGGGAAAGGTCTGAGGTCACGCCAGGCTCGGAACAGGAGACTTAGCCCAGTGGGCGGGCGGTGACAGCTGGCCACAAAGTGTCCCTGCACCAGGACTGCGAACCTTCCCTGCTCCTTCCAGTCTCTTCTCTGCGCTGTGGTCCGAAAAGAGAGCTCTCAGACAGGCGACTTTTCCACTGCTCTTCAGGCTGACAGCACAGAGCCCTGCGGCCTAGCCTCCTGTCCGCACCTCCATAGTCTGGCCCCTGCTGGCCTCCCCCTCCTGCTACCAAAATCTTCCCCAACTGTCCTGACCCCCTTGCAATGCTTTGGGGTGGCTCTCTGCGACACCCCGCCCCCCCCCCCACCCGCCCGGCCCAGGACCTCCCACATCTGTCCCAGGCTCATCAGTCTGATTGCCAAAGGCCAGAACCTCATTGCCGTCAGAGAGCTGCCCGCCCAGGGCCTCAGGAAAAGGGTGGACCAGAATTACCTGGGATTCAATATCCCCCTGGAAGGCAACCTTTTTACCTGCGTGGAGCTACAAACACCCCGGCCCCCTCACTCCATGCCCAGGATCGTCTGAGGCAGGGGCTTGGCACCATTTCCCAGAACTTCCCCGTGGGGTCCTACTCCCATTGCCCCTGTGGTCGCTGGCTCCATGAGGCGCACTTTCAGGGCTGCCTTCCACTGCTGTGTCTCTGTCCACCCTGACCCGCACCCCCTGGAATCTCTGGTGCGGGGTTTGCTTTGGGGGAACCTCAGATAAAGACAGTGCTGCATTGCCCTCTCTCACCCTGAGGCCTTGACACGTGCTGGTCCCTTCTGATTTGTCCTCCAGACTCAATTTGGAGCTGTCCTCCGAGAGTCTCTGCCTGCTCACCCTGCAGCCCCTCACCCTGAGCCCACCTGGACCAGGCAGGTGAGGGGTGTGTGCATGTGGAGGTGGGAGGGAGGGCAGGACGGGAGCCTGTGGTCCTCCGCTCTGGGGACTGTCACCTTTCCAGCGACGCTGTGCGGTGGCTCAGAGGGGAGAATGGCTCCATGAGCAGGTTTCCCGTCCAGGTCGTTGGAGTGAGAAGCAAGCTCCCACAGAAGGCGGCTTGCTTGCTCTCAGCGCCAAGGGTGAAGGCATTCAGCGGGTTTGATCCAAGATGCAGAGCATCAAGTCTTCCCTGTGCCTTCAGCCCTGCTGTCTGCAAGCTGAGGATCCCCGGGCTCGCTCTCTGCACCCCTGCCCCCAGTCCCACTGTTCAGGAAGTGCCTTCATTCTGCCTGTCGGATCAGCTGCAGCAGGGTCAGCGTCTGTGAGCTAATGTTTTCCTGATCCACCTCCCTGCCCTGGGTCAGTGAAAACATCGGGGGCCTCTGACTTCCTTTCTGCAGGCTCGACAGGAAGGGTGAGCAGAGATCACCCAAGCTGGTGTAGGTTGGCAAGGGTGCCAGAAGCTTCTGATAAAATTAGACCATGCGGGTTTGACCCGGGGACTGGGGGCTGGTCCTAATAAGCCAAGAAAGAGGTTGTCAACTGAGAAAGTCTTTGGTTCTCTGGGCTGTAGCTGTGTGTGGAAATATAGCAATGTTACTGTGCACAACACAGTTCTTCAAAGGCATCTCCGGGAAGGGAACTCAGGCCCCACCCCCAGCCCTCCCGCGGCTCTGCCCTCCAGCCTCTGCATGAGCCCCCGCCTGAGCCCAGCCGCCCAGACCCTCCGCACCTTGCACAGGGGAATGGAGCCCCGCCCAGCTCTCGGCTGCAATGTCTCCCTCGCCTCCTGATGGGATGAGGTTAGGAGTCCCACCCCATTCACCTTGCTGTGCTGCTATCAGTTTGCTCCTCCACCCACAAGTGTGGATGGAGAGCTTTCTGTGTGTCGGGCCCAGGACTAGGACGCGGAGCAGTGAAAGCCACCATGCCTGTCCCCTCGGAGCTAACGTGGGAGAGCCCAAGACCAAGTGTGCGTCCCCTAGAGGCCAAGGGGCTGCGTGAATTGTGGTCTATGTGGCCTTTGAAACACATGCATCTCGCCAGTCTGGAGCATCATTCAATGCTGGTTCCCGGTCATCATGCCCTTCAGGGTTATACGGGGGTGAATTTCGTTGCCACCTGGCTTCCTGGAGGGTGGTAGATAGCATTGCAACTTAGATCCAATCAGTAAACATTTATTGAGCATCTTTTCTTTGCCTGCATGATTGTGGGCATTGTGAGGGATGCGATGAGAGACAAGGTGGGAGGAGCTTTCCATGGAAGCGCCTCCTGTCTGCTCTGTGGTGTTTACCTTGGCCTGGAGAACTAGCATCAGAACCATTTTGGGTGACAACAGAGGCAGGAAAGTGAGAACATAGAAAGTGTCCTTGGTTTCCCACCCAGAGCACTCTTCTGAGTGGCTGGGGCATGAGGGGATCATGCAGACCTCCCTTCTCTTTCCCAAAACTTCTGCTGACTAAAATTGCACCATTATCTATTCATTCCTTTGGTTACACTGTGCCCTCCCCCTGCCAGTTTTCCCCCTTCCCTTCCTCCTCCCCATCCCTCCTTCTTCTCCTTCTTCCCCTTCTTCTTTTTTTAAAGATTTAATTTATTTGAGAGAGAGAGAGAGCACAAGTGGTGGGGAGGGGCAGAGGGAGAAGCAGACTCCCCACTGAGCAGGGAGCCCAATGCGGGGCTCGATCCCAGGACCCTAGGATCATGACCTGAGCGAAGGCAGATGCTTAACTGACTGAGCCACCCAGGTGCCTTCTCTCCTCCTCCTCCTTTTCCTCCTGTTCTTCTTCTTCCTCCTCCTCTCCCTATCCTCTCCTTCCCCTTCTTTAACTAAAAATACTTCCAGAAAGAGAACATCCTTAACCCTTTAAAATAGAAATGACACACAATTTGACATGCGTGCCAATCTGGACCCATGGATAGCAGCTGCCTGAAGCTCTATGTTAAGAAGACCTCTGAGGTTCAGTCTGGCTTCTGATGCAAAGCCTGTCACTTGCTTAGTGATGTCTGCCATGGCTTCCAAGGGGAAGAAAGTACTTATTTTCACTGCCCTAGAGCAGAGGAGCTTAAGAGAGTTTTCCCCTGCTGTGACAACGGGGGCTGGGCGAACATCGCAGATCTCACGGAGGGGCCACTGAAGGAGGGACCCAGGAAGCAAGGGCCATGACAATCCAAATCTCTATGGCTTCACATAACAAAGGTTAATTTCCCTTCCACTAAGCCCAGAGTGAGTTCCACCACCTCCTGAGTGGTTGTCTTTGTATCAACCATGCCCTTCATCGTCTGCGTTCTGATGCTTCCACACCTGGGGCCTCGCCGACCCTGGAGGGACTGCCCCTCCCAAGGCGAGCTCGCTCCTCAGGATCCTAAACCACCCACCCGGGAGCACACGTCTCAAAAGCGGACCAACCAACCCAGAGCCTGCACCCCAACCCCCTCCTAAATGGGGCTCTCACGCTCTGGGCCACTGCCCCCCCCCCCGCCCTAATCCCCCAGGGACCAGACACCCAGGACAGCCCCTCAGCCCCCGAGCCCCCTGGAATTACTCAAACTAGCCGGGCCTGAGCCTGCTCACCCCGCCTCGCCCCTCCTTCCCGGGGAAACCACGAGAAGGCTCTCGTCCCCAGTGCGGCCTCCCTCTGCCTCTGGACCGGCCCTGTGCGTCCCCTGCAGCCCCACGTGGCACCCCATGCCCTCTCCTCCTGGAACTGTGAATAAAGACTTTATTTCCAATGCCGGTCATCTCCTGGTCTCCTGGTCCTACGGCGCCTCACATTTTCTTTTAAAACATATATTTTAAATCAGTCTTCCACTCAGTGCCTAGTCACTGTTTTCCTGTGTGGCTTTACCCTTTACCACGGACATGTGGCCCCCGCCCCAATTCCGTGGCACAGAGGAGAGCGAACGCCTCCTGCACCAGCTCCTAAATGTTCCGGCCCCGAGGTGGCGGCCGGTCCCAAGGCACCGCTTAGGCTCAGGGGGTGTGTCTGGGAAATCTGGGGGCGCGGACTTTCACTGTCCCCTCCCCTGGTCTTGACCTTTCCATCTGAATTAAGAACGGATCCCCAGTCTAAGGTCAGTGTATGTTTCATTTCACAAGCATGACACAGTATGATTTCAGAGTACCCTTTGCCATAGACGTGACCTAGTTTGTCACCAGAAAATATGGACGCTGAGTGTTAACAAAGCAGGGACGCCAAGGGGACAAGGCACAAGGACTGATTGGGCCATAAATGTGCTCCGGCATTAGGGCCCTGGGGGAGATTAATGGCCTGAGGCCCCATAAGCTCCCCTGCTCTCACCTCCTGGGCCATCTGGGGACGGCCGGCTTGAGCTGGGATGTGGCCGTCCCACCCTCTCTTGGTAATACCCTCCTGGGGCCTGGGGCCTCTGGGGATGCTTTTGGTTTTAATGGGGCCAGATGTTTGTGTTTAGTGACTGCATTAGGCAATTTGACCATGATCAGCCTCTCGATTATTCACGATCAGGGAGGGGTCAGCGGAAGAGAGAAGCATCAGGAGCATTTGGAAGCACGGACCTGAGTGAGCCGGTAATTCCAGCTTCTTTCTCCCCAAATGTTACCTGTGGCTGCGTGAATTGTAAAATTAACAACGCATTCACCCCCTCCCTCTCCCCCGCTGCTGAAGGTGTGATAGTGATATCGACCAGAGGGTCGGCTGGAAAAGAAGAAGAAAACCAAAGACATGGACCAGATGCACAGAAGACAAGGGAGGACCTTTCCTGCAGGCAGATGGCTCAGACCAGGGAAGGGGGCGTCATCTCATTTACTCCTCACACCCACCCTGGAAGGAGCCTCTCATGTTTACAGATGAGGCTGCAGGATTCAGAGCGGGTGGGAGACTGGCCTGGAACCACACAGGATTTCGGCAGCCCCTCTGCTGCCCCCATCCGCACGCAGTCCCCTTCCTCTGTGACCTCCCACTGCCCCCCATGCCCATCTCAACAATGGCCATCACCCGAGGTTTTAATTGTGGTAAAGTGCATGTAACATGGGAAAAACAACAACAACCCAAGACAATGAGTAAAAAGTTCAGTGCAAAACAAGTCACGGAATAACGCAAACCATACAATTGCACTTACGTAAAACCTTGTACCGGAATGTATACAGACGGGCTGCGTGTTTCCATATGCAAACCCATGGACAAGAGACTATAAAGGAGGAGGGTAAGTATTAACAGTGGTTCCTCTGTAGGGAGAAAGTGGGGAGGTGGGAATAAAGAGAGCACTTTAACTTTGTATTCTATGTTCCATTTGAAACCAGTTTTTACAGTGTATTACTGTATTGTGTGGTTTCTTAAAAATGCAAGCCACTCGTGATGTTCAAAGTCAATATATAAAAGGGATGTGTTATGGGAAAAAAAGGTTTCATTGTACGAGGGGGTGGTTCTGCCTGTCCCTGCCCCTCCGAGGCCGCCCCTACATCACAGACGACAGCGGTTCCGGCCAGTGAGGAAACCGCACCAGCTCCCAGGCTGCCAAGCGAGGTCAGTGCCCCCAATTTCTCAGCCTGGGGCCCAGCGGAGCCTGCAAACAGAGCCCTGACTCGCGGGACCCCGCAGGCCTCCACCAGAGAAAACATCAGTCACACGCACCTCCCCGTTGCGTCCCACCTGGTGTCACCCACAGAGTTCTGACCTCCACTCAGAGCCAGGTTCCCCAAGAGATCTGAACATTCCAGCCACCGCAGCCATGTGTCTGAGCCATGTGACTGATTTGTTGCTGCTTGGCTGGGAACCTGCCTTCTTGCTGTTTTGTTTTTGGGGGTCCCGACAGCCCTGGGGGACGACAGCTTACCTCGTGGGAGGGATGCTGAACTCAGGAGGTGCGGCAGGCTTCATTCACCTGTCAGGGGTCCTTGCGAAGGGTTCCACTGGTACAAGTTGGAGGGCCCAGGAGCCTGGTACCTGGAGAAATACTCATGTATTTTCTTTTATGCATTTCCACTTTTTTCACAGCCACGTCAGCTGTCAACCCGAGCAGTGTCCCCTGACCTCGTAAGCTTCGATATCCGGACTTGTGACATGGGGATGGGAATACCTGGCTCACAGAGTTGAGGTGGGGATTAAGTGAGCTGATGCACAGTGTAAGGGCTGAGATCAAGTAGCCTGGGGCAACGGATGGGGGCACAGAAGATAGAGGATTTGACCCAGTCTAGGCATCCTGGAGGGCTTCTTGAAGGAGGGAGCAGAGAGCTGAGTTTTGAAGGCTATCCCAATTACTACTGCCGTGCAATAAAAACGCCCCAGCTTAGTGGTGGAAAAGAACCAGTTCCTGTTCATAGACTCTGAGCCAAGAATTCACCGTGCCTGGCCCCACCTCCACCGCCTTTGGGAGACTCGAAGTCTGGGCACGGCTGGGATTGGAATCACCTGGAGGCACCTTCACTCACATGTCTGGCAGTGGGTGCTGGGCTGTTGGCTGGGACCTCAGCTAGGCTGTCAGCTGGAATGCAGACCCGGGGCTTCTCCCTGTGTTCTCTCAGCATGGTCTGGTTGGCTTCCTTTTGGCCTGGAAGCATCCCAAGAGAACCAAGTGGAAACTTCATCACCTTTTATAACCTAGCCTTGGAAGTCACATAACATCACTTCTGCCACAGTCATAACCACTCAGATTCAAGGGGATAGACCCCACTATAGATGAAAGAACTGTCATTGTAAGAAGATTGTGTGAAATGGGAGATACTGTTGCTGACTTTGTTTGTTTGTTTGAGAATATAATCTGCCACAAAGGCCAGTAGCAAGTAGGAAGTATGTATTCCAGACCAAGGGGGTAGGAGCATGTTCCCTAGGCTGCCCGGGACTGTTGTACAGGTTGTGCACTGTACAAAGGCACCCAGCCGAGACGGCAAGTGGGAGCTGAAATCCATCCTGTCCTCCATTCACTGAGCTCTATGCTCATCACAAAGCTGCATCTGCTCGGAGGAAGGGGAGACATTTCCTTTGCAAAGGGCATTGTCCACTTACTAAGGGGAGTGGCCACAGAGTTGTGTACACTCAGGAGAGCACACTTTTCTAACATCCATAAAATAATCACATGGACCGTCTGTGGTCCTGGTTGGTCTTGTCATGAGGAAGGGGAGCAGAACTAGAGGCTGGAACAGGAGGTGGGGGGGAGAGGGGAGAAGAGGAAAGAGGATGGGAGGGTAGGGAGGGGATGAGAATGCAGGGCAAGAGAGGGGAGGGCCAAGGAGGTCCAAGGCTCAAGACTCAGGCTGAGCCCCAGGGGCTCTGCTCCTCTGTTGTCCCCGGCTCCCCAAACATACTCACCCAAAAAGTAATTTCCATGTCATTTTGGCCTCCTCTGGCCAGGATTCTAGTTTGTTCTGGTGTTCCCGATGTTACCTAGGGGTCATTACCAACATGGAGCAAACCGTCAACTCAGCAGAGAAGCAGAGGTAGGACTGGGGCCAAGAAGCCCAGACTCCAGATGTCAGTGGGGACACAGCCTATCCCGGAGAAGTGAAGGTAAGAACCAGGACGATGTCCCTCCTTAGAGGATTAGGGCCCGCGTCCTTCAGAGGCCCCAAGTCCTCCCTACAGAGACAAAGAGGAGAGGACTCCATGTCCCTTTGTTTCACATTTCATCGTTTTCCCCAAATTTCCCTTTATGGAGATGGCGCTATTTTGAAGAGCGCTCAGCGCTATAAAAATCAAGCCAGAATCGCATGTCTGGGCTTCCATAGAGTCCGCCGTAGGAAATGTGGAACACAAAAGCTATTTATACAGTGAAGGGAGCATTTCGGTAAGAAACTTACAACCGGTGTTTAGAATTAATTTAGTGCCTTGTCTGCTCCAAGGACATATGCTGTGTGTCTGGAATTATGGCACCTCCAACACCATATGTGCATGTTTGATGTGTCCAGGAAGGAGCTCGGAGCCTCCTGGCGCACAGACACGGGCACGCTCCGCGTGGCGGCAATCATCACACCTCCCCGAGTGTGTGAATGCTGCCGATGCATCTAGAATCCCACAGTCTTTGGAAATCAGTGGGCATATGGCACGTGTCTCGCGTTTTGGCACCAGGAACAGAAAATAAACGGAGGTGTGCCATCCGGAGTCAGGCAGAGTGCGACCCACACTGTCTTTGCTGTCTCGACTTCACACGACGAGGTGGATTCCCAGCTCAGAGGGGGCAGGCGGATGTCTCCAGGGCCAGAGCTGAACAGACTGGAGCCTGCGGAGGGCCCACTGGAATCCGACGCGGGGATGGGGATGCACCTGTTCCGTATCCGGCAGCCCTCACTGGTTTCTCCTCTGAAGCACTGAAAAGGTAAGCAGTCCGTCTGGTGGAAGATCTTAGCGCAGGGTAGGAACGGAAAGATGCAATCATCATAGCAGAGGCAGGCCCTCACACACTCTTCCAGAAGGAATTGGGGAAAGTCGTGACTGTCACCAACCAGGTATGGACTCATTGTCCCCATGGTGCCCAGACATACTGAGAAGCCCCACGACCCTTCTCTACTGGCCCTGTGGGGGCCACATCCAGATTCTCTTATGCACTCAGCAAACGTTTACTCAGTTCCCTTACTATAGGAGTTAGTTATGCAAAAAAGAACAAGAGCACCAAACGTCCGTCTTCGTGGAGCTGACATTCCAATCGGGGCGATCTGCTCTGGCTGCCACAAGATACCACAGACCAGCGGCTTAAACAACAGATATTTATTTCTCATGGTCCTGGAGGCTACAAGTCCAAGATCGAGGTGCCATCAGGGCTGGTTTCCTGGTGAGAGCTCCTCCTGGCTTGCAGGTGGCTGCCCTCCTGCTGTGCACCCATGGGGAGAGAGAGGGATCCTTGGTGTCTCTTCCTCTTCTTTCAAGTTCACCAGTCGTGTTGGCTTGCACCACCCCCACCCCCGCCATGATCTCGTGTAACCTAATCATCTCCTCAAAGGCTCCAACTCCAGATACAGACACATTAGGAGTTAGAGCTTCAACATATAAATGGGAAGGGAGGGGACACAATTTAGTCCATGACAGGGGAAGAGAGACACACAGGATAATAAGCCCATTACATCAAATAGCAGAAGGAAAGTGCTATGAGGAAAAATGAAGCACGGGAGGGGAATGGGGAGTGCAGAGTGGGCTTGCAAATTTAATGAGGGTGCTTGGGAGAGCCAGCGGAGAGGGGACATTTTCATGGAACAAGCCACTCAGCCTTACAGAGACAGAGGAGGGCAAGGGCGCTCTGGGGTGGGAGACACAGGTGCAGAGGTAGAGGAGACTTGGGGAGGCCAGCTGGCTGGAGGGGTGGGTGTAGGGAGTGAACCAGTTCCCAGAAGGCAGCTGAGCTTGGATGAGCAGTGGGGGGACAGTCCTTGCGGACCCCACAGAGGATGGCGAGGTTCAGCTTTTTCTCTTGGTGACAGTGATGAGGAAATCTGGTTGAGTTCGGAACAGGGCAGGAACACGACCTAACCACCCCCCCCCCCATCCTCGGCTGCCGGGGGGAGACTATTCTGTATCAGGGTAAAGGTTAAAATGACATTAAAAAAATTTTTTTTTGAATTTGATGAGTTCTTGCTTTTGTGCCTGATTTTCAGTTCCCCTGGGCAACCCATAGACAAAGCCCAAAGTCATAGTCAGGGGACCTGGGCAGAAGCCCTCGCTCCTGGGATTGGGGATGAGCCACCTAACTGCCCTGCCAGTGACTGCATCTGAGCGGGGATGGTGTCACAGCATCCATGGTGACCACCACATGGCTGCGTGTCAAGCACAGGCTGAACGAGGAGGGTAGTTGTCAAACTGAGCAGGGACAGCGCGAGATGAATCACTCGCGTGGTGTTGTCACCACGGAATGTCCCCCACCGCACCCACCACCGCCCACTCCCTGCAGGTAGAGGCTTGGAATGGTTTTTCCATTTTCATTCAATGTTGACCAAATTCTTCTTCAAATTGTGCAAACTAAAAGTCAGCTCATGAGCCAAGAATAATATTGCCAAATACAGAGCACAAGAACATAAAAAAAAAAAAAAGTTAGGTTTTTAAAAATCAGGTACTCTGTGCAGGAGGTAAAGAGTTCATCAGTACAAAGGGGTGTAGGGAGAGGGCAGGCTCCCTCCCTGTCCTGACAGAGGCGGAGATGTCACCGATGCTTGCACCTCATTCAGGAAGACACAGCTGTACTTGTATCTCTGCTTTGTGTACTTTTTATACACATGTGTATACAGAATCCCTTCAACTTCAAAAGGGCTAGTGAATCATTCTCTTCCTTTGGCGCCTTGACTTTTTCTCCTGAGCAAGATGCATTGGATACTGTTCCATATAGGCCCACAAAGAATTTCCTCGTTCTTTTTTGTAAAGGAAAAGTACCCTAACTCAGTCAAGCAGACTCTTATTGCTTTGGGCTGTTTTCCATTTTTGGTTCACTTCTGCAATGTTGGAAAGAGCATGCTGTAGGAATGCTTTCTGAGTGCCTGTGTGAACACATCTGTAGGACAAGTTCCTAGCAGAGGAGAAGCTGGGTCAGGGGCCAGGGGTGTCGGACATTTGGATAAGTGTCAGCAGATCACCTTCCCAAGAGCCTGTGTCTACATACGCCCTGACCCCCCATGCATGGGTATCCGTGTCACAGGGCTGCTGTAACAAATGAGCATAAGCTGGGGCTTAAAACAACAGGAATAGAGCTTTGCGCAGTGGCAGTATCGTAGCCAATGAGGTTTATCCGAGGCGCGATTATTGCTAATTGAAAACAACAGGAATAGAGCCCCTTCTAGATCTGGGGGCCAGAAGTCCAGAATCAGGGCGTCAGCAGGATTGGTTCCTTCTGGAGGACGAGAGGGGCAATCTGTCCCGTGTCTCTTTTCCAGCTCCTGTGAGTTGCTGCCGTTCCCAGGCTCCTGGGCTTGTAGACACATCCCTCCAATCTCTGCCTGTGTCTGCACACAGCCTTCTCTCCCACTGTCGTGTGTCCAAATGTCCCCTGTCTTCTGAGGCCACCAGCCATTGGGTTGGGACCCACGCTAACCCAACATGACCTCCTCATGACCTGATGACACTTGCAAAGACCCTATTCCTAAAGAAGGTCGCATTCACAGGTACTGGGGATTACCACTTTAACTTCCCTCTTTTGGAGGGTGTGATTCAACCCACGGCGGAGGTACCATCAAATGCTTTTCTCTGTACCTCTGTGAGGGACCCCAGGTGCTTCTTATAGGAGAGTCGATTCAGGCTAATGGTGGAAATGCCACCAAGTCACTCTCCCACCAACCCTCCTGCTGCCTCATCAGCCAGTGCTGACACCTGAGGTCCTTTGTGTGCTCTTCCCAGAGGTCCTCCAGTGCTGGTCCTCGGGCGGGGCTGGGGATGGTGAGGTGGGAGCCCTGGGATGTGGGCAGTGGTGTCACAAGATGGCCCCACACACTCCCCAGATCTGGTACCACCTAAAGAGTCTTTGCCTGGGGCTGTGCAGTCCCCTTAACTGGAGAGTAAACCCCAAGGTCCTGTGAGCTAAAAATCACCTCTAGCCAACGTTATGCTTTAAAAGGCCCTTCTTTGGTTTGTCCCTGCATTTTGGCCACAGCATCCACGGAGACCATGGTCCGGCATGGACTCTCTCAGTGTCCCCCCAGGTGTGTGATAGGGCCACAGGACACATTTCCACTGTGCTCAGGTAAGGAGGCTCCTGGCCAGGGAGAGTGTTGCAAGAGGAAATACAGAAGTCTGCTCTCCTCTTGCCTCCATCAAACCCGCCCGTTCGCAGGACTTGGAGTGCAGGCTCAGCCCACAAGCATCCCTTGCTGTGGTCTGTCTGCAAGATGAACGGTCCGGAGGCAAGCCCCCAGGAGAAATGTGGGAGATGTAGAGAACCTCTGGGTCCCATGGATGAAGCACCTAATAGCCCAAGGAGGTTTGCTCCGAGAAACTTGCCGTCTGCCCCATCCAAGCATCCTTTCTCGTGATGAGGATCCTAAGTGTTTTGCCCCGTGTAAGTGGTGTTTAAGGAGCTGTCTTTGTGTCAGGAGGGGGTGAGCACACACCTGTTTAAGTGGAGTGGGCCAAGAGTTGTTGTGCACGACTCTTGATTTATTGACTCACTTCTCCCACTCGATTTCCCACCACGGAGCTGGAAGCCACATGAACATCTTCCAAATGCTGCTCAGAAAACAGGGGGTCATCCCCTGAATACAGCACCTGCTCCCTGAAACGGCCAGAGAAAATCCCTCAGCAGAACTTACTGCGGGGTGTGCGCGGCTAATCGTGAGCTGTGAACACACTCAGAGCTCCCAGCCCACGCCTGATAAATGTACCAAGAGGAGGAATTTGATTTGCTAGAAGTTTCACATTAGGAAACTTGTCTATTGATTTTTTAAGTTTTTCTTTTTTTAAGGAAGGTGTTATTGGTGTCTCCTTTAATGTTCGAGAGAAAAAAGATCCGATATTGGAATTCTTTTTAATCAGTTATCCGATGGATTGTTTCCATCTACGTGACACTACTGGACACAGCCATGGGGGACATCGGAGACTACTCGGGTTGCACTTGGGGGATACATCGGAATTCTGGCACAACTGTGTTGTCTCCAGCATGGGGCGAGGAGTTTCACTGTGACCTCCTGGCTTCTGGACCTGTGGATGACCTGTCATTCTGGTGTTCAGAAAACACCTGCAGGGTCAGACGGATGTTCCAGAGAGAATGCTGAGAAAGAGACTGTGCTTTCTGGGAAAATGCCCACTGGGGGACAAGCTACTTTAGGTGAAGACTCTCAGAGTCCTATGTGAGCTCACTAAACTTTAAAAACCTATTCTGGAAAAGTCTGAAAGTTTGGATGTGAAGTTTTCCCCGCCTCGTAATTTCCAGAGATGCCAAGACCCCTACTCTGTGGCCACCTCTCTCTCCCATGTGGCCGCCACTGGCCCAGCCCCTCCCCTCCCTGCATATCCAGTTCCCTTGCCTCGTGACTTGGCCGTTCTTCCCATGAAAGGGGAGGAGAGTATTTCCCACTGCTGACCGCGGGCTCATCTATAGGACCTGCTTGGCGCAATAGCATCAGGAAGGTGTGAGGTGTGCAGTTCCCAGCCTGGGCTTCAAGACATGCATGTCTGCATCTGCTCTTTTACCTTCAGCCATCATCACAAACAGAACACGCCTGGTTCATCCACTGTCTCAGGGGGATGATGAGAGATATGCGGCTCAGAGCCCCTCCGGCCAAGCCCAGTCTAAGTCCTCCAACTCTCCGCTGACCTTCGGGCCCGTGAGTATAAATGATTGCTATTTTAAGCCACTGAGTTTTGGGGTGCTTTGTTATGCAGCACCTCTCCACTGAGAGCTAACTGATACACTCCCTTCCCGTGACTGGCTCAGTGCTCCCCAGTCCACGTGTTCTGGCTTGTCTACACCGCACACGGCAGCCACACCAGCCACATCTCTGCATGTGGAGCGCTAGCACGGAGTCTCTGAGACCCTTCAGCACCACCCCCAGTTTTGAGCCCAGCTATTTCCCTTGCATCGATGGTTCCACTTTCTCTGGATGGTTCTGGGGTCCTCAGCACCTCTTGCACGTGCATCCAGCTCGTCCTGCCTCCTCCCCTCTCCCTGCACCTGGCTTTCATACCTACATTTCCCTCCCTCCACTCCCCATCTCTCCTTGCCTCAGAGCAGCAGGCAGGTGCCCACCTTCCCCCTTGGCGCCTCTACAGCCTCCTTTGCGGGAAGGAATTTAGAAACCATCTGTGAAGGCATTCTTCATACGTGAGGCGTTGTCCCCCCTGCCGGGGTAGGCCGGTCCCCCAGCAGGCCTCGGTGACCTCCCATGCCCAGATCTCCTGGCAGAGAAAGCCAGGCTTTTGTCTGGCAGTGTGCAGGCTGGGCCAGCAGCGAATTCCATCAGGGAAAGACTTTTTGGCAGAAATATTGCATCCCTGGGCCCTCCTCTCTGAAAGGAAGGAAGGGGACGTGTGGGGGAGGGAAAGCTGACACGAAAGAACCAGGGAGGAGTGCAGGCTGTCAGAGGCACACCCCCTCCTTGTCTGTCTGTGGAACCCCAAAGTCACGCAACACGGGCTCTGTGTCAGGACCCTCCCAGCAAAGATGGTGCCCTCGAATCAAGATAACTCAACAAGGGTTTCAGAAAGACCGTCGACGAAGCCGTGAGGAGTCTGCTGGGGGCCCACTGGGGAATGAAGTGTCTCAGGGCTAGGGACAGTCAGCTGCCCCCACATCCAGCCCCGACGGGGCAGGGGAGAGAGAGTCCCGTGGAGAAGACCACTTTGAGGTGACCTGTAACTTCAGTCAAGGGAGACACATGGCCCTAGGCCACCATGCAAGGGGAAAGCCGGGGGAGTCAACAACAGACACAGGCCTTGACCCCCTCTGTCTCTCTGAACTCCTTCTGGGGCTCACCCCTGGTTTAGCCCAATGGAAAGCCAAAGACAGGTTCGTCCAGTGATGTCGCCTCTCTGGATCAGCCTCGTGGGAAGAAGAGTGGAACACAGGTCTGGATGTTTGTGGGTCTGGATGTTTGCAGCTCCGAAACAGCCCTACGATAGCGATTTGGTGCTGGGCTTCACAAAATCTGACGCTAAGAAGAGGTCTGGATTCGAAGGTCCTCGGGATTTGTTGTCATCAGCTGTGGGGAGAAACACAGACATGGAAAGGACCAGCATAAGGAAATCGTCTCTATTCTCATACATACAGAAACAGGAGGCTGCATGTCACTCAGGGCCACACCGGTGAGCACCAGGGTCAGTCCAGAGGCAGAGGGAACAGGAGGAAAACGTGGCCGGCTTCCGTGGGAGGAACAAGCGAAGCATGGTGGGCAGGTTTAGGACAGGCTAGTTTGAATCATTTCAGTGGACTCCAGGTGGCCCTGGGGGATTAGCGCAGTGGGACAGCGGCCCAGAGGGTGAGGGCCCCATGGAGGAGGGGGTTGGGGTGCAGGACTCTGGATTGGTTGGTTTGCATTTGAAAGACATGTTCCCAGAGGAGTTGTTTGTTATCTCTAGGAATTAGCTAGCTGGAGGGTCAGCAAGGCCCCAAGATCCCAAAACATCAGAACACAGAAAATAAAAAACATGATTAATACCAACAGTGAGGCCAGTGGGAGGGAAGAGCAGATAGAAAGGGGGTGGATTGCATAGCTATCCCGGGTGAACCTGTCAGGTGAATCTCCTGCATATAAAGACCGTGGCCCAAACCAGGGGAGTTCCAGGAAGCGCTGGGTCCCTGCCTTCACCATGCATGTGACACCAACAGTCGGACTTCAACTTAGGGCAGGGGGAACAGGAGCCCCATGCATGCAGGCATTGTCCGCTCAAGGAAGGAGGGGGCACACTTGTTCCTTATCTAGTCGGCACCAGCAGTGAGCACCGGGCGCTCCATTTCCAGAGAGTTCTGGAAGCAGCCGGGCACACACTGTTTCCTCTGCCAGAGCCGGCCAGGGAGACGCTGTCTGCTGGCTTTTCGGGACACGATGCCTTCTGCTCAATGAACACTATGGGGCCATTCAGAGCTGTTCACCGAAACGAGAACAGGAAAAAAGTCACAAGAAATGTGTGAAAAGCCGACCGGGTTCTAGAGCAGCTTTTGGAAAATGGCATCAGGTGCCTCCACTGGATTGCAAGTTAATGGGCCTGGTGAGGCTGATTAGCAAACCTTTCCAGGGCGCCCTCTCCCAGCTGCCCCTGGGCACAGCCCCTTGGACACAGGTGAGAGCCAGCCCTGCTCCCCACAGCCGTGGGGGACAAGTGGGGCCCCCCTCCAGGACAGTAGGCAGTGAACATTCCAGGCCTAGCCTCCTGCAACTCAAACACAGCTTTATGAGAAATGCTCAGAGCCCAGGACACTTGCAAACACCTTTCTTCATTATGATCTTTTTTTTCCTTGAGCTTGCTAATTAAATCATTAAAATTTTATCTTCACTTAACCATGGATGAGAACCATTTGAAACATTTAATTAGTATGCTGCTGGAGGTATATACAGGAGCCAGGAATCTCTGCAAGTTGGGTCTGTTAGGAAGTGGGGGGGAGCGGGGTGCATGAGGTGGGGGAGGGAACACAGATGCAGGAAAAGAGAAAGAGAGAGTGGATGGTTTACTTACAAAAGAATCTGCAACCCTCTCCTGCCTTTGATAAGAGCTAGGCCTGCAGTCAGAGCCACCTGCTTGGTCCTGCCCCCTGCCTTCCTCAGGAGCTTGGGCCAGCTTGTGTGTGAGAGAGAGAGAGAGAGAGAGAACAAGGTTGAGCATTCCAGGGCTCTTGGCTCAACAGTGTAAATTGCATTTCAAATTTTACATACATTTACATTCAGGGTTTCTGAGCTCCCTGCCCTTCTCCCACTCCCAGCCAGCAAAATAAAATATCATGAAATAAAATCGAAGGAGTGCAACGCTAAGGTCAAGCTCATCTTCATCTGGCTGGGAAAAGGACCTCCCCCGCTTCCCCTCCCCTGAGCCCCAAGGGAACAGAAACTTCCAGTAGCAAGCCCATCCCCAGTGCCCAGCAGCTTGCAGCTCCGGAGTGGGCATTATCCTCTCCTTAGCCGTGACGACTCTACGACCGTCCCGGGTTCCTGTCCATCCTGACGAGGTGCTTAGGACAGCATGCAGTGTCTCCCAGGCTGGAGACCTGAAGTCCGGAATCCAGGTGTGGGCAGGGCCGCGCTCCCTCCGAAACCGGTGGGGGGGAGCCTTGCCCGCCTCCCCCAGGCTCTGGCAGCCCCAGATGTCCTTTGGTTTATGGCCCCGTGTCTCCGACCTTCACAGCGTCCCCGCTGCGTCTTGGCACCAGCTCCCCTCTGTGTGAGTCCCGACTTCCCTCTTAGGTCATGCTGGATCGGGGCGCCTGATGCCCTCATCTTCACCTGATCACCTCTGCCATCACCCTATCTCCAAATAAGGTCACAGCCACAGGGCCTGGGGTCAGGACTCCAGCAGGTCACAGCCGGGAAGGGTGGCAGCTGGTTTTACCACCCAGATCTGACCTCAGCACCAGGCTCCTGACGGCTGTGCGGCTCGAGGAGATTCCTGGGCTTTGCGTGCAGGGCTTTCTGCCCTCCTGCCCGTCGGAGTGTCCCCGACCGGCTGGGGTGGGCCCAGAGCCACCAGGCCAGGCATGGCAGGAGCCTGGAGCAAGCCTCAGGCCCTTCCGCAGATGCCGCCGCCTTGCCTGTCACTGTTGTTCTGTGGGATTTCAGGGCTCACTGCGTGTGTGAGTAAATCTCCACGAGCAAGCTTTCCGGGGGGGAGTTCTTTCTGGCGGGGCCACCTACTCCCTCCAGGGCCCCTGCCAGGCTTGCTCCTGCCTGGTCCCATGGGCCATGGAATCCTGACAGGACAAAGTGCGGGGTCAAGCGATGCTCCCTCGGCTGTGGCCTGAGGAGGTGGGGATCACACCCTCCTTTATGTCCTGAGCCGGGGAGCAGCAACCCAGAGGGTTTGTCCAGAAGGCTGGGGCTTGATGTGGCTTCTCGATGCCCCCATGGCCAGTCCCCACCTCCGTCCTGCTCGGGCTGGGGCTCTGGATGCCAGCCAGAGGGAAGTGGCTGGAGGAAGGCGGGGGGGGGGCCCTCTGAGAGCCAGGCACCGTCCTTGTGTCCTGCCCACCGGGGGTCAAGTGGACGGTGTCTTCGATGGCTCCGCGTGCATTCCAGTCATGGATAACCGAGTCCACGGCTGCCTCGCTGGGATGCGGACAACCCCCTGGTGAGCTGGCGCCTCTGCTGTGTCCTGCAGGAGGGATTAGAACAGGAAGGATTTCCCACTCCACACAGTCATCATTAAAGTCCTTTGAGCCAACAGGCAGGAAAGGCTATGGAAAACATCTAAGGAAACTTCTGGTACCGAACCACCATTATACCCTCAAGCACACGTACCGTGGAAGAGAACACGCACGGGTGTCAACATTCACGAAACGTAATGACACCTGACTGCACATAACATATCAGTGGCAGCTCTGAACCTGACCTGTTTGTGATGAGACCACGAGAGCGAGCAATTCTTTGATCTCCGCTAAGTACTTTGCAAGTTAACCCTTCGTTCCGGAACAGGCTCTGGGCTGCAGGGGGGTGTCTGCTCCATGGCCGCTTTCCGGGGAGGCTGCCCTCCATGTCAGAAAAGCAGGATTTCTGCTCCGGGGACAGATGGAGCCCCAGCCTAATGCTCAGGCGAATTCCAGAGAATTCTTCAGAGGGCCCGGGTGTGAGTGTTCTGAGAGGGGCGGGAAGTGTCGGCCGGCAGGAGAGCGTCGGGGAGCTCCCGTGCCTCCCCCCTTCGCCCACAGCAAATAACTCGCTCTAGTCTTCTGGGAGCAAGGGGTGTGTGTGTGTGTGTGTGTGCAAGCATGCGCGTGGGAGCCAAAAAAAGTTCTAGTTAGATTCTTAGGCTGGGCGGAGGGAGGGCAAGTCGTTTTTCTACCTTGTTAGGAGGGAACATTCCACAGAAGAGCAAGCAGACAGGTCTTTGTGAGGTGCACCTGGAACTTTCTATTGCCCCGGGCACTCCCTGGGGCTCTATTGATGCCCTAGGCAGTTCAGGTTGAGTGGGATCTGAAGAGAGCTCCTACTTGGTCCTGCGTCTTCCTGAACCACACTCGACCAGAGAACATCATCCGCCTGTTACAGGCTGAGCTCTTACTAGAAAGCAAGCTCCGTCCGGCGCTGCCACGACCGGTGAGGCTTCTCAGCTGACCGGCAGCAGTGACAGGGCTGGAGATGTCCCGAAGCAGGTCTGTGGGGAGTGGCGGGGGTGAGAGCCCACCTTTGTCTCTTCCCGGACACGCACGAGTCCCTGGGGTCATTGCCAGGCGCATTCGAAGAGTCTTGGCCTTGCTGCTCGAGGTGTGACCCAAGCCCCAGCAGCAGCAGCAGCAGCAGCAGGCAGAACTTGCTAGAAAACCACACCTGCTGAGCCAATCATTTTATCCAGATCTTCAGGGGCTCTGTGCACGTCACAGCTGGAGCATGACTTCCCCGAGGTGACGGGACTACGCTAATGGCCACCCTGAAGGACAGCAGAAGGGAGGAAGTCTCCAGAGCTACCGGGTCTGAAGGAACAGTCCAGAGAGGGAAGACCCCATCGTAGAGATGACCATTACTCCTGAATGTTGGTGTCCTCCCCAAATTCCTCTGTGGAGCCCCCAACGCCCAAGGTGAGGGTGTTAGGGCCTTGGGGAGGTGATTATGTCATGGGGTGGAGCCCTCAGGAATGGGATTAGTGCCTTTCGGGGTCGGACCCCAGAGAGGTCCCTGGTCCCTTCCACTGTGGGAGGTCACAGCCAGAAGTGCCAGCTATGAGCCGGGGAAGCAGGCTCTCACCAGACACCAGATCGGCCGGCACCTTGACTGGAGACTTCCAGAACCGTGAGAAATAAATGCCTGTTGTTTATAGGGCACGGGGTCTGTGCTATTTTATTACAGCAGCCCACAGCCCCCCCACCCCTGCACATAGAAAAGAGCTGCCTTTTGAGCTGGGCTTCTTGCAGGGTAACAGAAACGGTGGGAGAAGATGCTTACCCCCCCATCCCCCCAGAAGAGCAACCAAGAGAATTGAAAACACAAGAGGAAAGGAAAGGCTCCCTGGACCCCCGACCGTACCACCCCCCTCCCCCAATCTGGGAGGGCTGGAGCTGTCGCCCCTGCTGGACTCCATGAGAAATGCAATTGGGGGGGCAGTGGAGTCCAATCAGGCTCCCCCATGGTGATTTCAACAGCATCGCCTTTGGGAATAATAGCCAACATTTCTGGAGAATGGCTCTGTCCTGGGCACACTCTAGGGTCTTTATAGATTAGCCCACTTGACTCTCACAACCTCCCGGGGGAACCTTTCTCTTACTATCAGCCATTGCGACGCCTGCATTTGCTACAACTTCACCCGATTTCCTTGCAGTAAAACTCAGCACGTGTGGCAAAGCTCTGCCATTTTAATCATTTCTAAGTGTACCGTTTTGTGGCATTAAGTGTATTCACATGGCTGTGCAACCATCCTGCCATCCATCTTCAGGACGTTTTCATCATCCCAAACCGAAACTCTGCACCCATTAAACACACACTCCCCACCTGCCTTGCCCAGCCCCTGGAGCCCGTTTGCTACTTTGTGTCTCTGTGGATTTGACTCTGGGAGGAGCTTCATGCAGTGGGTTCAGTGGTGTGTGTGTGTGTGTGTGTGTGTGTGTGTGTGTGTGTGTGTTAATTTGTTGGTTTAAACTAAACTAAAATCCTTCAGTGTTTTACTGTAAGGGATTATGTGGGGTGACGTCGTAACAAACACAGTTATTACGATCTCTAACGATAATTTTTAAAAATTAACTTTGTGTAATGAGAAATGTGTCCCACGAATAATCTTGTACTTCTGGAAATGGACCTCAAACAAATAAAAATAAAAAGTGTGTGTTGGGGGGGGAATCAGCAGTAGCAGTAGCCCCAGCTACTCCAGGAGAGTTCTAGAAGCCGTTCCCTCTGGCGCCCGATCTGGGGAGCCCTGTGTGCACCCACTGCTTCCCCCATGCATGACCTGCTCACGGTGCGTTTCTAAGCCGACCTGCTCTCCTGTCTGAAGTGGTGTCACAGCTCGCTGGGCACAGCTTCTGAGGCAGGATGCCAGGCAGCCAGCGACAGCGACGTGCCCAGCCGTGTCCACGGGGATGCCCACCAGCACCGCTCAGAGCTGGCAGCTCCCAAGACACAGTCAGGCTGGATGCGTCCCCTGAGTGACCCCGGCTTCCTGTTGGCAAGGGAAGGAAGAGTCCAGAAAGGTCCTCGCCCAGAGGCCCCGAACGCTCGGGGGAAGCCCCCTAACCCTCCAACGTCATTTCCAAGCTCTTTCTACAGGGGCTCCGACAGAATTCCCCTCCCCCAGAATGACTTTAATCACCCCTCCTTGACCGGTTAGACGTCAAATCCTCTCTAGGAGCCAGTGTAGACCTGAACCAGGTTCTCAGGATCTAGCCAGAACATCTCCAGGCCAAGCTCTGTCACCATGTCTCTCATTAGGCCCCTTTTAGAGTTCTCATTCCTTCCCCCTGCAAAGGCATCGTGGGGCGGAGCAGAACAGTGGGGCACAGAGCTCCCTTCCTTCTAAAACATGGAAGATTTCCAGCACAGGACTTGACTGGGTATAAATGGCCCAGATTCGTCCCATTTTCATTTAACAAGTCCCCTTCCCCCGGACTCCATCTTCAGACTGGAAGGAGTCAGCCCCAGAGCTTTGCTGAGCTTTCTGTCCTGTTCACCTGTTTATCTCCTCCTCTCTCTGACCCTCTTCTTTCCAAAGGGGAATCAGTTTAGATCAGGAGGCATGGCCTCTCTGCTTCACCCCCTCCCATTACCCTACCTCCTTCTCTAGACATAAGAATGAGGTGCGGGGCTGGCTTCCCTTCAGAGGACTGAGTGGGCACCCCCTAATGAGCAAGACTCCCACCCTGCCAGGCTCAGCTATAGGGAATGCAGCAGATGTGGGTCTGCTGGGGGGGGGGGGGGGGATTGGAGAGGGTTTGGAGGGTCGGGGGCCCGAATGGTTCCCAGGCAGCTCCTGGGAGACTGGCTTTGATGTGGACCCAGAAACTGGTCCAGAGTCAAAGCAAAGGAATGGATTTGTTAGCTGGACTACAGCCCTGAACTCTCCCCAGGAAATTCACTGAGAAAGAGATTTTTTTTTTTTAAAGATTTTATTTATTTATTTGAGAGAGAGAGAATGAGAGCGAGCACATGAGAGGGGGGAGGGTCAGAGGGAGAAGCAGGCTCCCTGCCGAGCAGGGAGCCTGATGCGGGACTCGATCCAGAGACTCCAGGATCATGACCTGAGCCGAAGGCAGTCGCTTAACCAACTGAGCCACCCAGGCGCCCCACTGAGAAAGAGATTTAACCTGGGAGGGTTCTATGAAATGATGAATCACCCGGCTCTCCCTGGCCCCCACCAGTCTTTCACACCCAACATGCCACCTCTCTGCCGCAGGTTGGATAAATGAATGTGTAATATTCTCAGACTCATGGGTGCTTTGCCGTTCTCAAAGGTCCTCTACTTACCGTGTCTCCTGCATTCTTGTGGGCAACCCCGGGGGTGAATGGGTGAGGCATAGTAGTAGGAGCTTGGGGTTCAGTGGAGGAACGGGAGACAAATAGGGTCCAGCAACTTTCTCGAAGTCCTACAGCCCGGGAAGTGTGGTTAGGACCAGAGCTCAGACCTCTCACCTCATTATTGTTGGTCCTTGGGTTAAGGCTGCTTCATACTACAGTGCTGAGAAAGGCACAGACTTCTAAAATTGAAACCGAGTCGGTGTTGGGCTCATCTAACTGAGCACTCAGTAACTGCAGGTGGCCAGTGGCCACCATATTGGACCACACAGCGAGAACACTTCCACCGTCCCAGGAAGTTGAGTGGGTTTCAACTCAAGGCCAGTTCTGTTTCGTGCACTCCTCTACCCATTCCCTGTGGGCCTTAGGTTCTTTTGAGGCAAATCCCAGACATTCTATCATTTAATCTGTAAATAGTTCAGTATGCATCTTCAAAAACATAAGCATGAGGCCATTATCACAGCTAAAAGTAGCCACAGTAATTCCTTAATATCATTAAATCCCAGCCAATGTCGTGGATCACCACATCAGAAACTAATGATGTATTGTATGGTGACTAACATAACATAATAAAATTAAAAAAAAAAAAATCCCAGCCAATGATCAAGGTTCTCTGTCTTGTGATTTTTTTCTTTTACCGTGTTTAAATGTGATTCGGGATCTAAGGTAAGATCCAAAGTGTGGTTAGTTGACCTCTCTTATGTATCCTTTAATCTACACTCCTCCCTTTCCTTGCTCTTATGTAGTTAAATTATTACTTAACCTCATTATTTGATGAAAAAATTGGGTCATCTGTCCTATGGAGTTTGCCTCTGTCTAGATTTTGATGGTTGCATCTCTGTGGTGTCAATTAACACGTTCCTTTGTCCTCTGTATTTTCTGTAAATTAGTATTTGGGTCTAGAGTCTTGATGAGATTCAGGTTTTGTGTTTTGGGCAGGAATATTTTATTTTGTAGTGCTGTGTCCTTCCGGTGGGGGCACAGAATGCTTGGTTTGTGTTTTGGGGGAGGGATGTTTATGGCTTTTAACGGTCATTGCTTAGTTCCATGAACATATTATAGGTTGCAAAATGGTTCTAGGTGAATTCTACATTCCTGTTCATTAATTAGCTAGAACACTTCAACAGTGAGGACCCTCCCTTCATCCACCATTTGGTCACCTGGCCTGAGATGTGGTTGCCAGAGGAAAGTCAGGATAAATGTTTGATTTTTTTTCTCCTTTTATGGATCAGTTTTCAAAATAATGACTTGGTACCCTAGCATCCCCCAAAGATGGTCACAAGGGGTGTTTTGTTTTTTAAGTACCTTGAATTCGTGGATTTAAACATATTTGATGTGTTTTGATCCACTGTACTATTATCCTTAAGGATGCTGACTTGTCAGAGCGCATCTGTTGGACCACCTCCCCTGCGCCCTATAACAGGCAGCTTCTGGAACAAGGTCCATCAGGCTGGCTGAGGAAAGACAGGGCCCCCTCATCTTGCCACAGACTGCAGGATCCCACCTGGATGATTCAAGATGTGTGTATGTGCAGATGCATGACTCACAGACAGAGCCACAAGCAGAGAATGTTCTAGAACCCCACCAGGTGTTGGGAAAAGCCAGGCACCCTCCCTAGTCAAGAGTGAGAAACCTGGACCCCATTTCCCATGGTGAGGGGTGTGCCATGTTGGGTTACGGTTGACGCCGACGCTGATTCAAAGCCTTAAAATCTGTACACCACACATGCACACGTCTCACACCACACGTGCACACATGGACACGCATCACACCCATACATCCAGGCAACGACTGTTCGCGAGGGAAAGAATTTCCGGGCTCCTGTTCCCGCCTGCTGAAAACACATTCTCAGAGGTCCTGGCTGGCCAACTAATCTGGTTTGATAAAAGGATAGATTACGCTTTCTAAGGCACAACTCCCTCTGTGTGTATGGACGCTGCCTCTTTAACCCTTCCCCGCTAGGAACTCAGGTTGTTGCTGAGCAGTGAAATTCCGGACTAACTAGTGAATGTCTGGTCCATTTCCAAAGCCTGCAGATCTCCACTGTTTATTTTATTTGCTCCATCCCTGCTCAGGACAGGATATTGAAGGTGAATTATTTATACCCCAAGAAACCAAAAGAAAGAAGGAGAAAAAAAAAAGAGCGAGAAAACTGTAATTTCTGTGTGGCTGTCTTGCACGTTTCTGCCTTTCTCACTAAAAAAATATTTTATTCTTCCTTCATTTTTGAAAATTTCATTTGTGCATTGCCACTGGAGGACGACATTATTGATTTATTTAAAATATTTATGCTGAATTACAACATCACGATAGACACACGCATTAGCAAAGGCTGTTCCAAACAATATGCCCACAAAGTTCATTTTGAATGGAAAGTTGGGAAGGCTGTGTCTACAAACATCAAATGGCTCATTCTTCGCTAATTACTGACACCTGCAGCCTCATCGCTCTCTACTAAAACTCAGCATTTCAGTTAATTTCTGCTCTAATTAGTGTGGTAACAAATGCATCTCCTGCTTGATCTAGAAATACAGAAGCTGCACAATGACTTGGGGAGCTTTTTATTTTCTTCCTAACATTCTAGCAAAGAAATCAAGAAAAGGCAACGGTTTAGGTTTTGTGGGGTGACCCCCGTGGTCAGGCATCCCTCTACCTATGGGCAGGGTCACTTGGAAACCTGTCAGTTCAGTCTCTTAATATGGGATAAAGGAGAATTCAGGGGCTAGGGGGTCAGACAATCTTGGGTTCATGTTTCTGCCCTGCCATTCACATGGTGTGTGACCTTGGGCAAGTCACTTAACCCCTCTGAGTCTCAGGATGGGGTAATCAGTTGGTCCTATCTCACTCAGATGTTGTGGAGGCAAAGTACTTGGAATATGGAAGCTGCTTCATGTGTTTTATTCCCACTGCTCAGGATCAGCCCCGTTTTTCTTGATCCCCAAAAGTACCCTGCCAATGTTGCTCCCCATTTCAGTTCTCCAAGCTTAGCTCCTGACATTTCCATTGCCTATTCCAGGTCCCACTGCTGCAGGCTCCTGCCTTCAATCAGTCCATGACATGGCCAAACTCTTGTCTTAACCTGGCCTTTTCCCTTCCTGGGCCCGACCCAGTGTGTGCAGAGCAAAATAGTGCAAACACCCCCTGGGGTTTGGAACCCCAGGGGTGCAATGATAACAACAGTGCTTTCTCGGTTGCAAGATGCCTTGTCAAGCTCTCCGTGTGCATTATTAACTCAGTAAGCCTTCAGAACTTCCAAGAGACAGATATCATTGTTTCCCCATTTTATGGGTAAGGAAACCAAGACTTTAGAGAAAAGTAGCCCAGAAACAGACAATTCACTGAAGAAGCAATCGAAATTGCCTATCTAGCTTGAGAAAAGTTGCTCAAACTTACAACCCATCAAAGAAATGCAAATTAAATTGATCGTGAGATAACATTTTTCACTGATTCGATTAACAAATGATTAAAAGGACACTAGCTTCCAATGCTTGCAAGAATATGGGAAGCTTGGTGCTCTGGCACCTTGTGAAGGAGCGTGAATTTCCGTAAGCTTTACAGGAATTAACCTTACACTATCTATCAAAATTTAAAATGCGTGCCCGTTGAGCAAGCAGCCTCACTTTTGGGAATTTATCCTACACAAGTAAAATCAACCACACGTGACAGACGTGTACAAGGGTGTAGGGAAAACGAATGATTCCTACAGCATTGTTTGTAGTGGAGAAAAAAATGCAACCACTCTAGAATGTTACAGCGTTGTTTCTAATGGGGGAAAATGGAAACAAAGTAAGTTTTCGTCAATAGAGAGTAGCTGGGGACATTTTGAATACCTTATTATGGAATATGTTGCAGCTATTTAAAAGGATGAAGTAGGGGCGCCTGGGTGGCTCAGTCATTAAGTGTCTGCCTTTGGCTCAGGTCATGATCCCAGAGTCCTGGGATCGAGCCCCACATCGGGCTCCCTGCTCAGCGGGAAGCCTGCTTCTCCCTCTCCCACTCCCCCTGCTTGTGTTCCCTCTCTCGCTGTGTCTCTCTCTCTCAAATAAATAAATAAAATCTAAAAAATAAAAAAATAAAAATAAATAAATAAAAGGATGAAGTAAAGCTCTATGTGCTGGATTGCTGAGTGAAAAACCAACTGAAGCCGCCCCTTCAAACGTGTCACAGAGCAGTGTTTTGGATAATGGGAGACCATATTCCATTATTTTAAGTGGGAAGATATCATAATGCATTCCAGGCCGTTTAAAAACCCCAAGCAATTCCCAAAGATTACTAAAACTATCTCCACCACCCATATAACAACCCAGCAAGGGTTTTTGCATAACATCAGGTATTTAAAACACCAATAACCTGATCATCTAACACAATGCGCTCACTCGAGGGTGTGTGTGTGTGTACCCTCAACAGTTACGTTTTCCTTCTCCACTGCAATTAATGCACCCAGTAATATCAGCAAGTGGGGAAATAATATGGTGAGGATACAAAATGAATGCAAATAAGACTTAGCAAAATAAAATCAACAAGGGAACGTTTTAATAATGGTGATTTACTGATTGGAGAATGGTCTCAGTGAGGAGGAGGTGGGGGCTGGGATGGGCTCCGTGCCCCGCCGTGTGCCCCGCCGTGTGCCCCGCCGTGTGCCCGCCGTGTGCCCTGCCAGGTTCGGGGAGGAACCCATCGCTCCTGCTGCTGGCCAGCCAGCCTTCAGCTGTGAGCCCTTCAGGAACTGCTTCTTCTGTGGAAATCTGTGCCCCAGGCCACATCCCTTCCTGGGACAGCTGATCCATGCAAGTCATCGCCTGCCTGGTCTAACCGGCACAGTCAGACGTCTGCTTACCTTTCAAGGATAAGCAGGGTGAGTAGGCTGAGGACTGGCAAGTCTGAATAATTCCAGTGGGCTCTGAGGCATAGGGCCTGTCCCCAGGTGGCTGGGACCCAGCTCTGGTGATCGGGGCAGGGGGATAGTGGCCCAGAGTGTGAGAGCCCCACGGAGGAGAGGGTTGGAGTATGGGCTCTGCGTTGGCTGGTTTGCATTCGAAAGGTGTGCTCAGAGGTGAGTGTTGTGTCATCACTGGGAATTAGCTCGCCCTGGGAGGGCCAGTCCCTCCGGGTCAGCAAAGCCCCAAGATGCCAAAGCATTAGAACACAGAGAATAAAAGGCATGGTTAATGCAGCTGTAAGGCGAAGGAGCGAAGGAGTGAGAGGATGGATAGAGAACCAGGCTCACTGCGGCTGCATAATTGCAAGCACAGGGAAGACAAGCAGCGAACAGGGTCATGGTGCCATCCCGTTGCTCCATCTGCAGCCCCAGAGGGTGGCTCCCAGTCTCCCTGGCAGCAGGCAGGATTGTGCTCGGGCCTTGGGTTGGACGTGGGTTCTGCGCTCTGTTCCTCGGTCGGTTCCTGGTTCTGTCATCCTTCGCCAGCTCACACCTGCTGCCCCTCCCCCGCCCCCCAGCTGCGACAGTGGCCTCAGCTGCCGCCCAGGTCCAGTTTCTGAGATCGGCAGGCTGCAGGATGCCCACTGAGGAGTGCCGTGCGGAGGAGGCGGAGGAAGGGGAGTGGGCAGAGGGGAAAATCGAGCTGTGACGAGCCTCACCCAATGCCTCCTCCGCCCTGCAGGGAGCCCTGGAGCCAGAACGGCCCCTCGGGGGAGCATCGCGCTGCTCTTCTAGCTGGACCTCTGAGGCTGTGCCAGGAGCCCGAGGAGCCTAGAGGCCCAGCCCCAGCTGCAGGTCTCAGAGAAGCAGAGCGCCTCGCAGACGAGGGGTGCTGGGGGTGCATCTTGAAGGATGGACAGACGTCTGACAAGTGCACACACATGGGAAGAGCATGACTTAAGGGGGGCATGGAAGCCGTGAGACCAGGCCTGGTCGGGTCTGGAAGTTAGAGGAGAAAAGCCTGTCAGGAAAAGCAGAACTTTGGTCGTGGAGATCCTAAGGGGTCTTCCTCGGAAGGCAAAGGGAGTGGCTAGGGAGAGGGATGCGGGGCTGGGGCTGGTTTCAGATGAATCTGCTTTGTGGCTGGAGGGCGGAGTCTGGGAAAATCAATGCTTGGCTCAGTTGTTGTCAACCGAATCAACGCGCAGATGCAGCTGGGAGCCGCCGCGGTGGGGGTAAAGTGAGGCAGGCAGCTTGGAGGTGTCGGGGTGCCCCCACGAGGGCTTGGTCGCTGATACGTGTGGGGTGTTGAGTGGAGGGTGGGCAGAGGGAAGCCAGCAAGGAGGCGCCCTGGCCCCTCTTGCAGGTGGGGTGGGTGTTGGGGTATTTAAGCGGAACAGAACCTCAAGAACGCATTGGGTTTGGGGAGTAAATACTTCCCTGTAAGAAAGAGGCGTCCTGAACGGGGTCTAGTAGAAGTTTGTTTGAAAGTGCTGTACTGGGTGCTCAGCAATATGAGCCAACCTCACCCCCGGGTCCCCGCTCCAGTTCCCTATCCCTCCCTCTGCCTTCTCCCTTCCCTCCTCCCTAAAATACATTTTTAGCATCAGGGTTATTGGGCAGCCTACACACAGCATTAAGGAAAACCTGGCAATAATTCTAAGTGACATAAATTTCATTCGAGAAAATACCTAGTTTTGCCTTAATTGTTCAGATTGCTGCATGCACCCACCCCACCCTGGGATGAGATGGCGAGTCCAGGAACCTACATGAGACCTCAGGAGGACAGTTTATCTTCCGGGTTTGTTTCCTCGGCTCAAAAATACAATCCTGGCTCTCCCACAGGATGCAATGAAGACCCACTGAAATCACTCTCTGAGCATTACTATTCTTTCCCTTCTCGAGCCAGCTCTTACTTCTACCCTTGGCGGTACGAAACATTCAGCCCCTTGCCGGACTGGGGATCTCCTTTCACCTTCTCTATCCCTGTCGCCTGCCGTGCAGCGGGTGTGGACCGGGACTCCCATGTTGGAGCCCCAGCCCCGGCGCCCAGTGCCACCTGACCTCACACCGAGCTAGCCCAGATCCTTCCTCCTCGGTTTGCAACAACTTTCTTGGGAAATGATTACCAAGCGGAACGTGATCCCTTCCATGAGAGAGAGTACTCAGAATAAATTGTACTGGCATTTTCCTTCTCATTTTTCTCCCGCGGGGCGTGTGGTTCATCATCTTAAAGATCTCTCTTGGACAGTTAAGTGCATTAGTGTAGGCTGGTGTGATATTTCTTCCCTATTGTATATATTATTTGCTCTTATGATTTCTGAGTTGTATGATTGCCTCATATGTTGCTCCTAATGGACGTAAGGATTTCCACTGTACCCAATAGTAATGCTGCAAGCAAGAGGGATGACATCAGTGAAATCCCACAGCCTTATAGAACGATCTTATAGGAATGAGGCAAATAGTGCTGATTAGCTGAGCAGGATGAGCACTGCCTTGCAAGAAAAATACCAACGTATTCCTTTAGCTGTAGTTCCAAACAAAGACAGTGTGATCATCAAGGTTTGAGGCCACTCATATCAGCTTAATTATAATATAATTCTTTATGGCAGTGACATTATTATTACATTCAAAATGCTTGTTTCTCAAAAGGTCTGAGGGGGCACTAGAGAATTCCTTTGATGCACGCTTCCCTCTGCATCAGGAATGCAGTTTCAAAGCTCCCAAGTGCATAGGGAAATAAAAAGACATAACAAGAAAAGAGCTTGAGCTCGCTGTGCCTAGACGTGTTGTCACCTTCATCAGGTGCCACCAATATGTACTTTGCTCTGAGGCCATAAGGTGGTGTTAGTAACCTGCCGGCTTTGGAGAGGCGAGCTGGGGACCCGGTCCTTCTGGGGACAGAGGCAACAGATGACAGCAGTCACCCTGGCCTCTCAGAGTGTGGTCCTTAACATTTGGGAAGCTTCAATTAAATCTAATTTCGTCACTCAGAGATTCTGAATCAGTAGGATGTCAGGAATGATTTTTTTCCAGGGGATATATGTGGGCTTGGAAGAAGTACTCAGGTGGCTTTCTCAAATCCGTTTGGCTTAGATTCCAGAATCACATAGCTCCTACAAGTTGGAGATGGTATTCAAGGAGGGGAAAGAGGAGGCAGAGGAGAGAGAGAGAAAGAGAAAGAGAGAGAAAAGAAGAGAGAAAGGAGGGAGGGAGGGAGGGAGGGAGGAAGGAAGGAAGGAAGGAAAGAAGGAAAGAAAGAAAGAAAAAGAAAAAAGAAAAGAAAGGAAGGAAGGAGAAAGAAAGAAAGAAAAAAGGAAGAAAGAAAGAAGGGAGGGTGGAAGGAAGAAGGGAGGGTGGAAGGAAGAGAAGAAGGATGTCAAGTAGGCAGGCAGAAAGAAAAAAGGCAAAGTAAAAACAACTTTTTATTTTGGGGACACATTCCAACTCTAATCCCTGGTCAGGAAGAATTATTTGTTTCCAAGAATTTTTGTTTTTTTAAAATAGTGAATGGGCGCCAGGTAGCCCCAGGTATTGGACTTTGTAAATATGCTTTTCAGAGTGAGGAGACTGATGTAGGCTTGCTCACCTGTGCCATCACCAGAGCTAAGGACAAGAAGCCCCCCGGGAGACAAAGGTCCACGGGGAGAGAGTAGGATCCAAGTGGGTCATGGTCCTGGGGCTGCCAGACAGAGGACCACAAACTGGGGGGCTTGAAACCACAGAAATGTATTCTGTCCAAGTTTTGGAGGCCAGATGTCTGAAATCGGGGTGTGGGCAGAGCCATGCTTCCTCTGCAGGCTCTGGAGGAGGGTCCTTCCTGCCTCTGCCAGCTCCTGGTGGTTCCTGGCAATCGTGGGCGTTGGTTGGCTTGAGGACGCATCCCTCCGATCTCTGCCTCCCACCCCCCTGCACATGGCCTTCCTTCTTTGTTCACATGGCCTTTTTATAAGGACACCAGTCAATGGGTTTAGGACTCACCCTAATCCAGTGTGACCTCGTCTTAAATAATCACATCCGCAAAGACCCTATTTCCAAATAAGGTCACCTTCTGAGGTCCCGGGTGGACATGAAGGTGGGGGGCACTTGTCAACCTGTTCGGCCAGGGTGGGGGTGGGGTGGTGCAGGCAATGGAGTGGCAAGAACACCAGGCAGGGGGTGGAGGTGCCCGAGTTCTCCCCGCTGGGCACCCTCCATGGGCTTCAGTTTCCATGTCTGTCACAAAAAGTTGCCACGAAGGTCCCTTGTTGAATATTTTCTTCTTTAATTCCAAGATGGCAGAGAACCTGTCAAGGACAGAAGAAAGGGGGTCGCTGAGAAGAAACAGCTGGGATTCTTCTCTCACTGAGTGCTCAAATTTGGGGGTGAAGTCCTGAGTTGCAGTGAAATCTCCAAACCAGTCCCTTAGGCTCCTTGGGTGGGTGGGTCCCTTGCCTCTCTGCTTCCACCCCTTTGCATTTAAAACTAAGCTAATAACTTGGAACTCCCTCGCAGGAATGGTGTAAAGAATGGGTATTTTAAAAGAAAATGATTTTTAAGCGTGTTGCAAATAGGAGGTGCTAGAGGAATACTAACTAGAAGGTGACCTATCAAGGTTTCTCAGATTCTAAATCTGGCAAGAGAGAGAAAGAGAGGAGTAGGGATTTGGGGGTGGAGGGAGAGCTATTTTTAATTCTTGGCCAAGAAATGATTTTTCTAAATCCACACTGATATTATGAGCTCAGCCGGTTCGAACAATGAATTGTTTCCATAATTGTCCTGTCCGCGATCATGCTGGTAGAGAGAGTGAGGGTCCTGGTGACTTCTAATCTAAATCTGTCTGAGCACCCCCGGGGGTGGGGGCAGAGTGGGGCTGGGGAGGCTGTAGGAGCCCCCAGAGTACCCTGGGGGAGGGGGTCGTGGCCTCTTCTGGGGCCAAGCCATCTGACGAATTATTAATATTTAACACTGGTTTTGTGAATAAGAGACAAGGCCCTCAATCAGCACACATTATCTAAGGTCAGGAGCAGAAGAAATGCATTTATTGATTGATTTGCTTTTTACCCTCCCATCCTGATTTGGGTCTCTGCGTATGTATGAATCAATATCGCCTACAATGTCCAGATTTTTTTTTTAGAGATCTCTTGGATGCAACTGTAAAGCCAGCCAGCTCTCTGCTTTCTGTGCTCACTGTTTCTGGGGAGAGCATGTCAGCAAGAAATGTACTTGTTTTGGGAGAGCAGCTCAGTCTCCAGCACCAGACCTGCCATGAAACATTCCCTTGCTTGTGGAAGAAGGGGGTCATATGAATTCGGTATGCACTTCCGTGTCGATCTTTCATTTTCTTCAAATGTTGGAACACAGAAAAGCTCAGAGATTAACAAAAGGAATTCCTAGGCGTCCACCACCCCAACCGACAAATGCCAACATTTTCTGTCTTTAGGGGCTTTAAAAAAATATGAAATGAACAAAACATTACAGATCAAGTTCAGTGCCTCCAACCTCAGCAGCAGGGCTCTCTGCCTCCTCGTCTCTGTTGAACGGGGCGCAGGGGGCTCCGGGCCATCATATACACCTGTCCGTGAATAGTCTGTGATACTGTTGTTTGGGCTGCTTACGGTTCCCCCAGCTTGCTTGTTGTCACTTGACAGTGTGTCTTTGATGATTATGCATGGTGATCCATATACTCACCTAGTTTATTCATTACCCTCGCTTACAGGAGTCTATCGTATGAATACTCCATGCCTTTTTCATCTTTCCCTTGTTGGGGGCATATAGGCTGGTTCCCTTTTGCAGACAATGAGCAGCCTTCTCATGCCTCCTGGTGTGCATACACATGCGTGGAATTTCTGGCCGGTGATTCTGTGCACCGTCAACTTTACTGGAGACTTCCAAGTTGCTCCCAGAAAGGCTGGATCAACTAACATTTAATCAACAGGGCATGAGATTTGCTCCCCCCCCCAACATTCTCTCCAACATCTAATATAGCCTCACTTTTCTTCCTCATTTTAAACAATCCGATGGGTGGGGCAGGGGCACGGTACCTCAGGAATGTTCTCACTTCATTATTCTTTGGCTCTCTCCGTCCGAGGGACTACGACACAGCAAAGGGGGCAGGAACCAGATTGAAGAAAAGTGAAACCCAGTTCCTAAGGGTGGGTCTTGGGGGACCTCACCCCTGGGGCCGATCCCCCCACTGTCCCATCCTTTATAACCATAAAGCAGAGCACCACAAGGGGCTAAGGAGTTGGGAAGATGGGGTTCTCTTGGCGGCTCTAGGACTTTCTGGAGACAACTGACTTCACTCTCCGAACATCAGTTCCCTCAACTATCGAAAGTGGACAACAATTAAGGAAGCAGTATTTACGGAAGGCTTAGCACATTTCTTGACATACGGTATTCATAAGGGGTTAGCTATTATTATTCATAATCAATAGTACATTGAAAGGGCTGAGTCTGGACTCTGGAGGCACTGTCTGGGTTTCTCTCCAGGCTCAGCTGCTTGCTTCCTGGGCACCTTGGTTTTCTCACCTGTAAAATGGAGATGCTCTGAATACCAGTCAGGAAGATGAAGTTAAGATCGTTCCTGAGATGGACTTAGTATGTGCTCAATAAATAATTGCCCGTATTCCTAACAGAGCAAGTTATTGAGAGCACAGCTACCGTGTGATTTGGGCAGAGTCTTGTCCAAGAACCTTGGCTTGGAGGATCACCAAACTGCGAACACCTCACAGTGTAATGCTGCTCATTGACGGTCTTCCAGACAATGAGATCTCTGTTCTCCTGATGGTTGATTCTGGCAACTGGATGGTGGCTGGTGTGCACAGTGGGGAGTGCGCCCCGAGGACCCGGCAGAGGGGAGCGAGGAGGTGCGGGACAACGGAGGGGAGCAGCGCATGTGGGAGCTCCTTCACCGTGCACGCACAGGCCCAGGAGGAGACGGCACTGGACTGCCCCCGTCGGAGAAATGCCAGCAGCAAGCAGCATCAATTCTATCCTCTTCTGAGACTTCCCCTGCCAGCATTCTGAGTGATAATAAACCACTCATGTCCGACATGGTTTATTTTTCAAGGCATTTTTGTAAGAAGCATCAAGCCATCTCATTCCAAACGTAATTTAAGTGGGGGGTGGGATGGACGTGCGATGTTTATTATTAATTAAACAGGATTACAGCACCAACTTGATAGAAACAGAGAGAAACAGACATCATCCCAAATATTTTACACCGGTCCCAGACCTACCTGAGAGGGGCTTCCATACGAGATTCCTTTTGTCATAAATCCAAATACCTATTCATGCCTATCTGCATTTTGATGCTGGAATTAGATGCTCTGTGTGTGTGGATGTTGGAATATTTATTGATAGTTAAAATTTCATGTTCCCGGGATTGATGTTTGTGCATAAGGACAAATGACTAGTGTCTTGCAGGTAGTTTGAACAGGTGTAGAGTAAAGATTATTTAACACCGACTTCTGCTGTCTTTAGATTCTGTAGGAAAAGAGAAATTAAATCTCTGGGGACTATCCCGGTGGGAAATGAAAATAAATGATAAACATATAAATAAGTCAGTTCTGTTTCCTATTGGTCGGGAGCAGACTTTTTCTTTTATGATCTTGTTACTGTTCCAAATTTATGAATTCTAAAAAATTTAGAGACGATTTGAAATATTTAAATGTGTTTTAAAGACTCTGTGTAGGAAACGGAGCTATAACCTGAGAACACCCAGAGCGTCTTTCCTAAGCCTGCACTCTGCTCTGGGAGGGTCTGTGCGGGCTGGTGCCCGCGCCCATCACGGCAATGCATGAGCTGCTAAAGGTCTGCAGCTGAAGACGGCGATGAGCCAACACCCACAGCCTGGCCGTCGCCACCCAGACCACTGTCCTTGGAGCATGGACAGCAAAGATGCCCTAGGTCGCCAATGCCTGCCCCTTACATGTTTGGAAAAATGTGCCCCACGTGGTGTCTTGCTCATAGGTCATCACTGGACGACTCCTTCATTGGTCCTTCCAGGAGTGGCCTGCCGAGGGTGGGAGCCATCCATCCTAGGAGTCTTCAACGAGGGTGCGCTGTCTGTAGAGAATAATAATAAAATAAATAAATAATAATAAAACCAACTAAAAGTCCATGTGCTTTTTATTATCGCCCTGTGCTGACAGTTCTGCACCAGAGCTGGTGGTATTTCCCACACCCTCCCCAAATCCTCCCATCGGCCTCAGTTCTAGACATCTACTGCCATTCCCATGGAATGGTCTAGCTTCAGGTGGGCACATTTGTGACTTGTCCTAGAATCGACATCACGTTGCACGTGGAGGGTGATGTGGAGAGGTCCCAGTTACGTGGTTGGCCCCGACCCTCAGGAATGCAGCAGTGCGGGCGCATTGAAGGAGGAAATTTGCCAAGGTCTGAGATGGTTGGGGCTTGCTCAAGGAGCGATTCTCCAGCCCTGAGGCATTGGATGTTCCTGTGTTTCAACAGCACATTCATTTCATTGAATTCCAACAATATCTTTAAAATAAAAATTTGTTTTCAGTTGTTACTGTTTGTCTGAAAACTAAAGAAGGATTCCAGAAAATAATAGTTGTCGTGTGATTATTACAGGGAATAACTTTGTCTTATAAAGTTGGGGTTATTGAACACGATGGGCCTTGGGTGTCTGTTTTGCTTGGCCCACTGATGCCTCCCATCAGACTTGAACCACCACCAGCTGGATGCATGCTATAACCCCGATCATCACTTACCCGGGTCAGAGCCCTGAGGCCACGGCGGGGACCACAATAGACATTTCTAAACAGTGAGTTCCCCAGCTAATTATTTAAATGTAAATGTCAGAGGAACTATGAAAGAGAATAATGCAGGAAATGACCATACCAGTTGTCTGTTGCCATGTAACAAATTACCACGGAACCTTGTGCTTCAAAACAATAAATGTTTGATTATCTCCATTTCTGTGGGTCAGGGGTTCACGCATGGCTTAGCTGGGTGGCTCTGGCTGAGGCTCTCATGAGGTTGCAGACAAGCAGTTGGTTGGGGCTGCATCATCTGAAGGCTCAACTGGGGCATCAGGATTCACTTCCAAACTCACTCGCCAGCTGTTAGCCAGAGGCCTCTGTTCCTCACCAGGTAGACTCAAGCAGAGGCTGCTTGAGGGTGTCCTCACAACATGGCGGCTGGCTTCTCCCAGAGCAGGCAAGAGAGAGAACAAGGAGGAAGTCACAATGCCTTTTATGACCTAGTCTCTTCTGCCATATTCATGAAAATGAAGGACAATTGGGCTCCAGTTGGGAAAGAGGAGCATCAAAGAATTTGTGAACTTATTTTAAAACCTGCACACCAGCTCTTAAGTGTGGATGGGAACTAAGTAGGTAAAGAAAGAGGAAGGAATATCTGGGTAGAGGACACAATGTGTGCAAAGGCCATGGGGTGGGGAGGAACAGAGTGGGTGGGGAGCAAAGAGGAAAGTGGTTCCACATTTAGTGTGTGAGCCCTGATGGATATCCCGATGGTGACATGAGGCAGGGAGCTGGATGTACGAGATGGGGACAGCTGTTGGCCATAGGTTCAGCTTTGTCAGGAGAGAGTGAAGGCAATTAATTTGAGAAAAGAGCAATTGATAAAAGGTGGCATTCGAATTCCCTTTTATCAGCTACATTCTTGCCCACTTTTCTGGTTCAGTTAGACAAGAAAGTTACCCGCTTTGCTCAAGCTACTTAGGATTGGGGTCGGGGTTCTGTCGCTTGTATCCAGAACATTCTGACAAAGGCACAAGGCTACTTGAGAAGACTTTCCTGTCTCTTGGGAAAGTAAACCAACTTTACCTCCCACTTGGAAGGAAGATGAGAAAGTCTTTAATTGTGCAAATGGAGATGAATGGTGACCTTCTGCTCATCAGAAAACAAGGACTCACATTTCACTTTACACAAAAGCTGCAGTGCAGGATGGCAGCCTGAGGCAGGTATTTCCTTGTCTCCTTCTTCTTTTTTTTACTGCCGATTGTCAAGCAAGACCGCACTTGCTGTATAAATGCTTTTATAACCTTTGACACAAATGCTTCAGATCTTCCCTCCTGGGTGAAACTTCCAGCAGAAGGGGCTGGGTGAAGAATCTAATTAGAAAACTGATCACCCACCCACAGGTGATCAAAATTCAGAGTGTGCGGGTCCCGCTTATCTGGCAGTCTGGAAAGAGCAACAGGTGGGAACAAATGTGGGAGGGCTCATGTGTCAGCATGTGTCACCAGGATCATGACCTGAGCCGAAGGCAGTCGCTTAACCAACTGAGCCACCCAGGCGCCCCCTGGGTTCCTTTCTTAAAAGAACACAAATGATCAAAGACTTGACACGTGGGATGGACAGGATGCTAGATGACACTGAGTGTAATTTTGGAAACCACAGTGATACTCCTAGGAATGATGCTCTACACCATATTTGCCACCTACAAAACATTTTCATGTATATTGCTCACCAAGCCCCTCTTCTCAGAGGGTTCCTAATCCTTATGGGATCTAACATCTACACATGCCCCAGGTCTAGAAATCTTTGTTCCTTCATCCCCATCTCATCATTATAGAGTTTAACATATCCTGAGAAAAGGTAACAATGTCTCTTACACTTTCAATTGCTACAGAGCAAATCACTCCAATACCGTGTGGTTGAAAATAATAATCATTTATTGCCTTTCGGCTTTGGTGGGTCAGGAATTTGGGAGCAACTTAGCTAGGTGGTTCTGGCTCCGGGTGTCTCATGAGTTTGCGGTCAGATGTTGGTTGGGGCTTCAGTCATCTGAAGGCTTGAGGCTCTCCTTCCCAAAGGGCCCACCCAGAGCTCACTCGGTAGGGCTGCTTGAGTGATCTGGCAACAAGGCAGCCGGCGTCTTCCAGAGGGACTGATCCAGGAGAGAGAACAAGGCAGAGGTCACAACGCCCTTTATGACCTAGAATCGGAAACCACACACCAGCACTTCTGCCATATTCTATTAATCAGAAGAGAGTCACTAAGTCCAGTCCATGCCCAAAGAGGGGAATTGGGTTTCACCTTTAATACCAGGAGTATCGAATAATTTGTGGACAGATTTTAAACCCAAATCTGTTGAAGCCAAAAGGCTGGGAGAAGAGGCCCCAAGTCAGTGCAATAATCCATTAATGGAGGAATAGGGAACTCCATCATTTACATTTCATCTTGCAGTGAGCGTTTTTATCAGTCAGGGTCCTAGCAGGAAACAGATGACACACTCAGATGGTGAATCATCCCAATAGACACAGCGAAAGCAATTGACAAAATCCAACACCCATTCACGAACAAACCATTAACAAAATACAAATGTAAGGGAATTCCCTCAACCTGTTGAAGTACAAAAGATCACCATTACCATCACACTTAATGGTGAAAAACTGGAATGCTTTCTGCAAAGACCAGAAATGAAGCAAAGATGTCCATTCTCCCCACTTCCGTTTGGCATTGCACCGAAGATTCTAGCCAGTGAAGTAAGTCAAAAGAAAGAAACATTGAAAGCGCTCAGATTACAAAAAAAAAAAAGGAAGTAAAACTTTTCATTCACAGATGGCATCATTCTATATGGAGAAAATCCTCAGGAATCTGCACATACACACACATACACACACACACACACAAATCCTTCTAAGAAGACTAAATTTAGCAAGTTTGCAGGGTAAAAGATCAACTTACAAAAATAGATTGTATTTTTCTACGCCAATAACGAACAATTCGAGAATGAAATTTTTCTAAAGTTCATTTGCAATAGCATCAAAAAGAATAAAACACCTTGGAATGAATTTAACAAAAAAAAATGTGTAAGATCTGTACACTTAAAACTATAAAGCATTACTGAGAAGATGTGAATAAATGGAGACCCATTCCCTGGCCATGGAATGGAAGATTTATTGTCGTTAGGATGTGAATCTCCCCAAGGTGATCTGTGGATTCAGAACAATGCCAGTTAAAATCTCAGCAGACGCTGACAAGCTGGTCCTAAAATGTATGTGGAAATGCAAAAGACCTACAGTTGCCAAAACAATTTTGTAAAAAGGAAAAACAAAGCTAGGGCACTTACGCAACCCAATTTCAAAGCTACAGTCATTTAGACAGTGTGGTGTTGGGAGACGGGTTGGTATATTGACCAATGGAACAGAAGTCCTCAGAATCCACCCAAGTGAGACTTCAGAAATAAACCCTTCCATTTATGGTCAATTGATTTTTTGACAAAGATGCCAAGACAATTCAATAGGGAAAAGGACAGTCTCTTCAAAAACGGCAGTTGTAGCAATTGGACATTCATATCCAAAAATAAATAAATAAACAAATAAAATAAAAATAAAAGAGCTTAGGCCCTTACATTGTATCTAAAAATGAACTCAAAATGGACCATAGACCTAAATGTAAGAATTACAATTATAAAACTTCTAGAACTCATAGGAGAGAATCTTCAAGACTTTGTGTCAGAGAGTTCTGAGACACGACACCAAAAGCATGAGCTGATTGATAAATGGGACAACATTAAAATTAAAAACTTTTGCACTTCAAAGGACACCATTAAGAAAATGAAAGATAAGCACTATCTATGAGAAAATATTTGCCAATCATATATCTGATGAAGAAGAACAGCATCCAGAAAATACAAAGAACTCTTGCAACTCAATAATAAGAAGACAATTTAACCAAATTAAAAATGAGCAAGAGACCTAAATGACATTTCACCAAAGATGACATACAAATGACTAATAAGCACATGAAAAGGCACTCAACAGTATTAGTCGCTAGGGAAACCCAAATTAAAACCATAATAAGATACCACTACTCCACACCTAATAAATGGCTATAATTTTTTTTTTTTAAATCAGACAATCCCAAGGATAGGCAAGGATGTAGAAAAACTGGAACTTTCATTCATTCGCTACTGGTGAAAATGTAAAATGATACAATAGCTTTGGAAAACAGTTTGACAGTTTCTTAAAAACTTTAACCTAAACTTACCATATGATGCGGCAATTCCAGTCCTCAGAATCCACCCAAGAGAATGGAGAACACACGTCCACACAAAGACTTGTACAAAAATGTTCACAACAGCTTTATTCATAAATAGTCCAAACTGCACACAGCCCAAATGTCCATCAGCTGGGGGAGAGATAAACCAAATGCCAACCGGTGTCAGCCCTAAGGGTCTGGGTGGTTATTGGGAAGTTCCCACTGCAGGTGGCAAAGCAGTAAGTGTAGGACGGACCCTGTTCAACGCTTTTCCCACCACGAAGCAGAGCCCGCCTGGGAGCGCCATGGGCGCAGAGGAAAGCAGATCTGAGAGATGGAGAAAAAGAGAGAAAGACACCATGTCTTGAGGCCCCGCTGCTCCCAGACATTTCAGATGAGTCAACAGATCCCTCTTTGCGATTCCATTGGCGGGTATTAAGTTTCCGTCCCTTGTAACCAGGAGTCCTGACAACCACAGTTTTTTCTACTTCATCTGGGGTTACTGCTCTGCGCCGTCCCTCCTCCACCCTCCCCTCACGTCCTTGGGCGTGGCCTTCCCCCGTTCATTCTCACCTCCTACCATTAGGCTCCTAAGCACAGCGGGGTGACGGAGAACCAGCCACTCGCCCCCCACTGCAATGCCAGTGGCATGAACTAGTTGGACAAATGCCTTTCTTCCCTGAGCTTCTGTTACCCCACATATAAATCAGGAACAAGAATATCAACTTCCATACTAAGAAAGGATTGCCAGCAGGATTAAATGAAGCGCCACATGCCAAGTGCTTGCCACGTAGTAGGTCACCAGTAAACGGAACTGTTATTCGTAATCATTATTATCTTGGCCCTGGAAGTGTCACACAGCTCGGTATACGATGAACCCTTCTGGGTCACGCCATGCTGAGCAAGTCAGAGTGGACGCCCAGGCACCACCCCACCCCTGGGATGGCCGGCATCATGGCCCATGTCTCTCCAAAGGTGGGAGAAGTTGGGGAGCAATTAACTAGAGTTGAGGGCAATGAGGCTTGAAATCGTCAGCCATAATCAAGGTTCCTCCCGAGGACATCCCTCCTAAAGCTTCCCAAAGTAATGTGCACGTGGATCAACTGAGAACTTGATTAACTTGTAGGTTCTGAATCAGGTAATCCGGGTGATTCAGGAGGCCTGGAGGGGGGGGCCCAAGATCGTTCTTCCAGCGAGCTCCCAGGTGAGGCTGATGCTGCAGGTCCACGGACCACACATTGCGTAGCAAGGATCCCAAAGCACTATTTTTCATAGTCGGCTGCACATTGGAATCAGCTGGGGAACTGTGAAAAAAACACCGTGGCCAGACTCCCCACCCGAGAGCTGCTCATTTCATTGGTCTGGGATGTGGCTGGGCATCTGCATGTGTCAGAGGTCCCCAAGATATCCTAAGGGGCTGCCGGGGCTGGGAACCGCTGGCCTGAATGAACCCTGTTCTCCTTCCCTACACGTCCTCAGGCTCAAGAGATTTGCTTTAAGCACCAGAAGGCAAGATGGACATTTTTTACTCTTCTGTATGTGCCCCCCCCGCAGGAAGGAAACCAGTGACTCACAGCTTGAACCCTCACACACGGAAATATCCAGAGGGATGATGAATGGGAAGGAACGATGTATAAACCCTTTAACCTAATTAGGATGCCTCAGTGATCCTGGGGTAGAGGAGCTGAGCTGCGAGCCTCCTTCTGGAGGCAGAGCAGTGACATTTTCACTTAGGGAAAGGGAGAGCATCTCCCCAAATCAGGACCTCCGTGACACTCTGAATATTCTCAGGGATTCTTGAATGTTAATGTATGCACTCTGGAAATGTTTCCTTCCTGGAGAAATGTTATCCCTGGTCCTCTTGGTTTGGTGTGGCCACGTGTCTCTACCGCTGAGGCTTGGACTCAGCACTGTCGTCCCATCCCTGGAGGCACTAGAAATTCAGCCTCTGTCTCCAGAGCTGTGAGCACGGGTCTTGCCTGTCCCTCGTCCTCACTGTAGGCAGAGTGGTGTCAGTCCCAACAGCAGAAGCCAATTCATCATCCTGGATGCCCACCAGAACCCAAAGGACCTGGACCGGGGGTGCGGGGCGGGGGGCAGGAGCTCAGAATCTCTTGAAAGAAGCACAAAATGCTCATACTCTTTTTTTTTTTAAGATTTTATTTATTTATTTGAAGATTTTATTTATTTATTTGTCAGAGAGAAGGAGAGCACATAAGCAGGGGGAGCGGCAGGCAGGAGAAGCAGGCTCCCTGCTCAGCAGGGAGCCCGATGCGGGGCTCAATCCCAGGACCCTGGCATCATGACCTGAGCCGAAGGCAGACAGTTCACCGACTGAGCCACCCAGGCATCCCAAAATGCTTTTTATGAGGCAGGTGTTGGAGGGAGCATTGGGTTGTTTGTTTGTTTCTGTTTGTTTGTTTTGTTTTAGTAAGATTTTCCCACATGGAATTTTTTTTCTGTTGTGGTAAAATATTCATGGTATACATTTTACCATGTTGCCATTTGTAAGCGTCCCGTTCAGGGGCATGAAGTGCATTCGCACTGCGTGCGGCCATCCCCCACCATCCATCTCCGGAAGTTTTTCAACTTCCCCGAACTGAGACTCTGTCCCCAAACACCCACTCGGCACATGCCCTCCCCTAGGCCCTGGCTCCCACCTTCTGCTTTCTGTCTTGAGGAATGGGAGGACTCCAGGGACCCCATAGACGTGGGGTCCTACAGTATCTGTCCTTCTGTGTCTGCCTTACGTCACTGAGCGTCACGTCTGCAAGGTTCCTCCACTCTGTTGCATGTGCCAGAATTTCCTCCCTTCTTAAGGTGTGAGCACTGGTTTTGGAGCTTGTTTGAATTCCAGACGTGAGGTAAAGGGCTCGCCTCCCTAGATTTCTTCATCTGTAAAGTGAGTCATAATATCTAGCGATTACCTGCGAGAAGCTATATTCGCTTGTAGCAGAAACCCAAGGTCAGCAAAGAGAGTGCTTTTCCCTCCCCCTCAACAGAGGACAAGACGTCTTGGAGGAGGAGGTGGCCCAGCACTAGTCAGCTCCTCGCTGCCGCGCCATCGTTCTTAGCGGGGGATTTCCACCCCCACGACCACGAGGTGGTTGCTCCCCTACAGCCTGTGTCCCGCGGGCGGCAGGAGGAAGGAGAAGGAAGCACCAGGAGAAACAGGGGGCACCTATGCCAGGAAGGCCATTTCCGCCCCGCCCCCCAACCGGCAGAAGTCGCGGCAGGTGTCTCCTCGCATCTCATTGGCCAGGGCGTGTCACGTGACCCCGCCGGGGCGGGGCGGCCTGGTAACCTCGGGGGCGTTACCTGCTACATTGTCTATCTCAGTCCCTAGGACGTAGTCCTTCCATTTCCGACGGTCTCGCAGTTTTAGATCCTCACACCTAGAAGGAGAGGTGGATTTGGTCTGTTTTCAGGAATGTATTAATAGTTTTAAAAATGTAGTGCCTTGGCACGCGGAACAAAATCGGGGTTCCGCACGGGAGGGAAAGGAGGGGGTGCCCTTGAAGCTGGTCACTGGGGACAGGCCACATCTCAGGTCGTTGCGGGGGTTGGATCTAGGTACCTGAAGCACCTGCAACAGTGGTCGCACACGGTAGGCACTCGGCCAGTGAGAGTGTTGATGAAGATGATGAAGGAGCGTGCACGGAGACATTTCCAGTGGAGTACATTTTTTTTTTGCAAGGCGGCTGGTTACCCTGATTCCATTGGGGAAAGAATAGCAGCCAATAAATAGCTAACAATTATTGAGCACCCACTGTGTACCTGCCTGAATCCTCACAGCTCTCCCACCAGGATCCTGATCTCCGTGCAGGCGTGCTCCTTGGGGCTCACCCCGCTTCTGCTCTGGGGAAGGGGTGGGTGCCTCCAGCCCTATCCGACCAACGTAATCACATCCTGGACCCTGACTGGCTCACCTGTGGCCGCATCATCCAAACCTGTCCATGAACCCTGGGCGCAGGTTTAATGAGGTCTCCATGAAAGAGGCCTGCTCACTCTCCTGTGAGGGTATCTGGAGGGGATCCTGGCCTCTCCCCATGGACGTTTCTAGCTCCGTGACTGCTTGGCAGCCATCTTGTCATTGGGGTATGATGAAGCCTGCACTGCCCAGGAATGGAGATGAACAAGATACTGTCTCAGTTTGCGTTGAACTTTGCATTCTTCGCTTCCACACGCATCCTAAATGGCGCAAGTAGGTACTGTCATCAGCCCCATTTTACAGATGGGAAAACTGAGGCTCTCGAGGTCAGGGCTACACACATAAGAAGCAGCAGAGCTGATATTTGCACCCAGGCAGTTGGACGTCAAGCCTTAGAATATAATCACTCCATTGTCCCAAAATTGTGTGCTCGTTGGTGGAGTTGTTTCAAGTGCCCCCAAATGACCCTGTTCCTCTTCCAGAGCCTCTCTCTTATAGGATCGCTGACATCTCCCACCCGTGTTCAGCTCCACCCCCTCTCTTGTGCGGGCAGTAAGGGAGTCTTCAGTTTTGCTTCTGTATTTCCACGGACGTAACCTGCAGATTTATGGAGCACGCAGCATTCAGCTTAAAGAAAATACAGCGTGTCTTTGCCCTCGACTGGAATCCTCTCTACTCCCTGGGAAACACTGGTTGGCTCTGGAGCAGTGGACACACCGATCGCCTGTTGTATGTCTTTGATTAATAATAATAATGTCTTTAATGAATTCACTGTTTCTTAATACATGCAACTTAGTAAACAAAAATCTTTCAAAGTATAAGATGTATGAGGAACACAACAAAGGGGTCTTTGTCTTCCCTGTTCCTAAATGTGGACGTCATCACCCCCAGAATCCCTCAGTCCTCCTTAGCTCCAGGCTTGTGTGACTGTTCAGCATGATCTGGAAACTTCTTTCCATGCCAGGTCACTGAGACCCAGAGGTGAATGAAAAGCAGCTCCTATTCTGTACAAGAAAAATGTCCATGCGCCTTTCCCCCTGAAAATGAAAAGGGAGAAGTTCATACGTGATAGAAAAACACAAATTTCCAAAACCTGTTTAAATGTTGTTTAAAAGGTGTTCAGCGGGAAGCGCTTCTAGAACTGTGTTCTGTGGGGTTTCTGTCTGAGGCTGTTTGGAGAAGTTGCTCGTGAGAGGCCCCGTTGCTAGGGAGACGGCGAGGAGGTTCATTATATGGAAATCCAGGCAAATAGGAGATAGTGAGAGTGAGTTCCTTCAAAAAGGGAAAAATTCGGGAGAGATGGGAAAGCAAATTGACTGAGAAACTTTATGATCGGAGAAAAGCAGTCCCCGCAGGGCTTTGTGCTCAGGGGAGAGAGGAAGCGATAATCTCTCTCTCTCTCTCCCTCCATCTCTCTCCATCTCTCCCCGCCTCTCTCTCTCCTGGGAAGTAGTAAATCCTAATCTAAGCCTTTCTTCTCATAAATCAGGGGTCCAGGCAGAGTTGCCAGATAGAACAAATAAGAATATTTATATTAAGAAAAAAATTGTTGTTTATCTGAACCCCCAATTGAATCTGGCAACCCTCAGTCCAAGGGGATGGCCTGCCCCCACGTTCAGGGCAGCTCCCCGAATGTGTGCGGGGGTAAGTGTGTGTGCGTGTGCGCGCACGCACGCACGCGCTTGGAACATGAGAGAATGTGTAACTGAACAGTTCATGAAATCAGCCTTGTAAATGGTAAGCATGCTGTGATTCTATTTATCCTGTCCCTCAGTATAAATCACATTTTTTAAAAAATCAAGATAGGCACGAAAGAATAAAGATAAGCCTTGAACACCATCCCCTGAAGAGATTTACCGTGGCTACACTGAGAAGTACAGTGATTGTAAGACTGCCGTCCTCCCCCAGCCCGCCGTCCTCCCCATCCTCCCCCCCACCCATGCACACACAGGCTTTTTCCCACCTTAAGCCCCTGGCTTGAAGCAGCAGACTTTCCTCGCATGATCCCTGCCCCTCAGCTGATTTCCTGCTGGCCGCCCTTTGGCTGCACCACGGACTCTGCCCAGCAGGACGATACAGCCCCGAGGCTGCAGGGCACAGTGGAAGTGGGTTTACAGGGAAGATATGTCTTCACTCCACCTTTTTCCCTCAGTATCCTTTCTTTGAGTCACTAAATAGTCTTTGCAAACACAGTTGGTTAGTAGGACTGGGGCATAGCTTTCCAATTCCCTATGTTGAGCATTTAGATGATATCCAATGTTATAAGGAGTTCGATCTTGATGTCTTAAAGGGAAAAGAAATAGCTACAAATTGATGAGCTATGCACCTAAGCTTTATGTATTATCTTGACTCGGCATGTTTGGTGATGAGTCATACAGTATTTATCAATAGATACATTTTAATAGGCTTTTAATGGAAAGTGCATAGTTCTGCTCTGGAACTTTCCAAAGAAATAGGGAGGGAGGGCAGGTCACAAACCGTCTGAATAGGAGCCGGTACCAATACACCAAGGGGTTTGGGGGGAAATGGTTTCCTACACCAAGGGGTGTGGGGGGAAGTGGTTTCCTAAGTGCTGCATTTGCAAACGTGAAGTTATCAAGGGACGAGTGGAGCGAGAACGTCCTAGCAAAAGAGACGCCTGCTTTGGTGGCAGTAATCCATTCCGAAATCCCGCTGGGGTTTCTCCATCTAAGTCCCATTCTTGGTACAAGGAAAGGCAAGAAAATCCCAGAGGGGAGAGGAGGGACTGCTGTGGCTCAACTGAACCAGGAGGGAAGTTGATCTGAGTCAATAATAGCTCAAGACAAAAAGTGCGGTTCTATCAAAGCGTCAAGTCCAGAGGGCAACGTGAGGCCAGAAGCAGAAAAATAAGCCATGGATGATCAATGAGCTCAGATGCTGGGAGAATTCAAAACAAGATGGCGGGCAGGGTGAAGTGTGTGCTTCAGAGCCGGTGGTCAGGGAGCAGGGGGAGAATTCTGGAGTTCCTTCTAACCAGAGAGGGGGTGGTCCAGGATGCAGGGGTGGGTGTGAAGGCTGACAGCGTCTTGCAAGGCTGGCCACCTGTCATGTGGCACTTAGACTCTGGACATTGCATCCATCAGTCTCCTTCCCTTGTCCGGCCCCAATGTCATACCACGCTCAGATCCCCCGGCCGTCCGCCGCTGCCCTGCCCACGTTCCTGCCCCCACCACCAGCCATAGCTCTCGCCGATACAGAACAGGGAAGCATTTCCTTCCATTTAGAAAGAGATACCCTCCAGAGAAAATCCCCCTCCCCTCCCCCTCCACCCTTTCTGAGTAATAAATCTGGAACATAAAAATTGAACCCATCAACATAAAGTCACTTGCCGACAAGCTACGACTTGGGAAAACTAAATGTTTGCGGGTAGAAGGGCACAGGGGAAATCCATCTGGGGAAATTATTTCTAAAGTTTGCTGTCTACTTATGGCCTTAAAGTTTTTATTTTCCCAAATTACAGGGAAAGATCAGTTGTGGTGAGATACAAATTTCTTTTGGAAAAGTCATGAGAAAATGTCTTTGCTCCGGCAGGAAGCAACGGGGTTTTTTGTCTAATTTTCCTGGTGGGCACATTGAAGAAGATGGGGCAGAGATAAAGAGTGATGGTGGTGGTGGTTTATGTTGCCAACACACAGTCTTAAAGATGATAATCGGCCTGCCTGGGAAAGCTCGAGGGAAGAAGGGACGGGGGTGGACTGAACACACATGATCTATAAATAGGACACATGCCTGAGAAGCATCTCTCTTATCTGGAGACAGCCTTACCTCTGTTCCTTTATTGATTCTCCCCACGCTGATGGTGTTGCTTTGAGCTTACTATTAATCTAATGACTGTGCTTTGGAATAATAATGCTTCTCTCCTGCCCTGTCTCTCCTCCTTGACAGACAGCTTGGATTCATCAGGGAAAGACCCAAAAGCTGCATCAGTCACTATTAGATAGAAATCAATAGAGTATGTTGCACGGAGGAGGCCACGGGTCTCTGATATAAGGTGACGTGTTATGTCTGGACTCCCGAGTCCATTCCAGCTCCCAAGCACGGGGGTCCTAGAAACGTATGCACATACTTTGAAAATTAGTGCTGCCAAGAGGGCAACCAGGGGAGGATGCAATGTCAGGGGTGCCCCCCGGAGTTGAGCAAACGGGCAGTTCTAGTCTCTGGTTCTAGTCTCCCCAGTCGGGCAGATTTCACCAAGAATCGGCATCTCCAGGGTATTGACTGTCCACGGTAATGCCTGGCAGACAGTCCTGCACACCCCGTCTGAATCAGCAGACTGGAGGGGAACCACTGGGTCAAGTGTAAGAAGCAGCAAGTGCAGAGGCTTGGAAGCGGGCTTCCAAGGTACCTGGGCAGTAATGAATTACCAGCTGGGGAGACTCTCCCCCATTTCCTCATTCCTCATTTGTTGGTCCCAGCCCTGCCTTGTCCCCACGAGAGTTGGGTAGGAGTCTTTCAGTGTGATCCAGAAAAGGAGTAGCAGGCAAAGCTGCATCTCGGCCCCCCTCTTCGGCAAACTCCCCCAAGAACTGGATTAAGGTGTTGTTTTCTGGAGGTACAGGTGTCCCCGGCTCTGCTCCGGGTTGTTGGCCCCACAATGGCACCTGTGCCTTGTGCTTGCTCGTCCGTTGCCTTCGACATAATAGTAATAATACCAAATACTCGCTAACACCCCGAGTGCTTACTGTGGGCTAACAACAAGCCCGAGGGTCCCCACCAAATCTTCACACAACCCTGTGCACTAGGATCTGTTATTGACCCCACGTTATGGATGAGGTGTCTGAGGCTCAGAGAGATCGACACGCCCAGGTTCAAGCCGAGGTTCTTAACCAGTGTACTTGGAGCCACCTTCCCCCAGTCAGCGAGATCCAGGTTCTCACTGTGGGCACCCCCCCAGCCACACCCACAAAACTGCTAGATTTGCCCCTGGGGCCAATGTTATTGGGGTTCCACTCATGTTCCTTCAGATCCCTTTGCCCTGATGTGCACACCACCCTTCAGCCTGCTTTCAACCCCAACAGCCAGCACCTGGATATCTTTGTGGGAGACTGTCTTTCGGCTGCTGGAGCCCACTCCCCTGCCCGCATGGGGAGAGAGCCACGCCCTGGGTTTTTTTTGTCTCCAACCCACCCCCAGCAGCTCTTATATGACTTTATCAGCTCTTTATTGCCATGTAAACAAATTCACCCTGAGTTTTGTGACTTAAAATAACAACAAACATTTATTATCTCAGTGTCTGTGGAGTCAGGGGATGGGATGTGGCTTAGCTGGGCGCTCTTGATGGGTCTCTTGTGAGGTTGCAATTGAGATGTTGGCCAGACGTTCATCTGGTGGCTCGACTGGGGCTGGAGGCTCTGCTTCTAAGATGGCGCCCTCACATGACTGGGAAGTTGGTGCTGGCTGTTGGCTGGAGGCCTCAGTTCCTCCCACGTGGGCCTCCCCACAGATGGCTCGGGTGTCCTCACAGCATGGCGGCTGGCCTCCCCCAAAGCCAGTGATGCCAGAGAGCAAGAGAGAAACACGATGTCTCCTATGACCCAGCCTCAGGGGCTTCTCCACAATATCCTACCCTTAAACAGGTCTGCCCTATTCAAGGTCAAGGGGATTACATAAGGGCCATGTACACCAGGAGGGGAGGATCCTTGGGCACCATCTAGGCTGCCACAGTGCCTCTCTGCAAGACTGTTTGTCTTTTTACCCTCATTTGGCCTCCTTGCCTTGCTGGTCCCACTTCCTACTTTCCTATCGGTTTTTCCTGGGACCACTTTCTATCAAAGGATCTTCACTTTCCCTTGAATCTTCCCCCCAAGCATCAGCTTCTGGAGAACGCAGCCTAAGACAAGAACCATCAACAGCTGGCTCTGCTCCATATTCTGATGAGCCCCCTGGCCTTCTGGCTGGTGTTAAAGTCTGGATGTGGATTCTGTAGGTTGTGTCCTCCTTGGCTGTGGCCTTGACCAGCTCATCAGAGGCTCGATTCCGTCCTTTGTCCAGTCACTGGCTGGGGTTCTGCTGAAGACAAACCCGCACCCCAAAACTAACTATATACCCTTTACCAAGCACTTGGCATACCTTACCTGTTTAACTTGACTCCTGAATAATCCTGCAAGTGGCTATTATGATCTCCTGCATCAGGAGAGAAAGTGGAGATCGAGAGAAATCGAGTAACCTGCACAGATTTGCACGGGGAGCGTCAAAACCAGTGGTGGTGCCCAAGGCTGCAGGCCCAAAGTCACGTCCATTCCCTCCATCTGTTACCACTGTGTCTGCAGGTCTGGCCCTCCCGAAGACGGGGATGGGGCTAAAGTTGGCCACATCCCGTTGTGCTGCTGGCCACTCCCACACCCTGAGGTCTGGGTCCACTCGTCCTGCTGCCCCTGTAGATGAGCTGGGCCTCCACCCCTGCAGCAGAGAGCCCCCGCAGCTGTCTGGCCTTCCTGCCTGAGGCAGCCCAGCACTGTGGTCACTCTGGTGAGGACACACAGCGGAGTGATTAACCCCCAACCTCGGCCACATGCCACCTCCACCCCATCACCTTTGGGGAGTCCATGTCCCTTAGGTCACCAGGCACCAGGCTCTGCCTGAAGCAGATAGAATGGGTTCTTCTGGTGCTGGAGTTTTCTTTGAAGGCAAAGTCTGGCGGAAGGCTGGGTGCATGTAATGCGGGGAGCTGTTCTCAGGCCAAGTCCACTCAGCAAGTAGCGCGACCGTGGTCTTGGCTCTTTCAAATAGGGCAAGTCCTCCACCCGGGAGAGATTAGGGTTTACGGACACCAGTCCTGGGGCCATGGAACCTTCCTGACTATAAAACAGTGTCTCCCAGGGCAGCCCCGAACTAATTAGCCACTTGTCCTGCATAAGTTTGCCTTTTAAAATCAAAAGACCAAACTCCTTGGACATACCATAAAGCTGAGCTCAATTTTAAAATAAGACTCGAGAAAATATCAAACGGGTTTTAAAAACTGTGTAGTAAAGATATATTTTTTGTCTTCAGACATGAAGTTCAATGTATTTTGAACATTGGGCTGGGCTTACCTATATAATCAGCGTCCTCACCAAGAAAAAGAGCATTCCAGTCCCTCAGAAGTGTCCTCATTTCCCTCCCATTACCAGCCTTCCACTCACCTGATCTCTAATGCCATAAATTAGTCGAGTAGGGGCCATGTGGTGTCATATTTTAATTGAACTAAAATTAACACACAATTAAATGCACAGAACTTAGGTGTTCAGTTCAACAAGTTTTGACAATTGCATATACTCAGCTAAACACCACCCAAAAGGAGAAATAGACCAGCTCTATCCAGTAGCAATTACACATGTAATTTCAATGCAGTCACATTAGGAAGAGTACAAAGAGACAAGTGAAAATAATTTCAATACTGTAATTTTAGCCCAGTGCTTTTTAAAAATTGTCATTTATTATAAATAAATGTTTTTTTGTCTAAGCCAAAAGAATCATAATTAAGATTAAGATTATAATTAGAGATTTTACTTTTTTGGGTAACACATCTTCAAAACTTGTCTATTTTATATTTACAGCACATCTCAATTCAAACGCTAACTTTTTAACAGTGAACATGAAATAATGACCTACGAAACAATAGAGTTGCATTTAAGAGAAAAATATTTTGTACTGCTTCAGTTTTTAAACTCAAATTAATTTAAAATTAAATAAAACAAGAAATTCGGTCCCTTGGTGGCACTAGCCACAACTCAAGTCAGTTTCCTACCTCCACACCCAGGCAAGCCGTCTCTGGTTCCTGTCATCGTAGATGATACCCTTTGTCTTTGGGTTTCCCATCAAAGGGTCTACTATATAACCCAAAGACAATAGTAGACCCTTTTGTGTCTTGCTTATTCTGCTCAGTGTAATTGTTTTCACGAATATCCAATACCACGACGCATGGCCGAAATCTGACAAGGATGTGGTCGGAGCTGTCCAGGGACTGTCGTTTACTGCTGGGGGAAATGCAAAATAGTGCAGTCACTTTGAAAGACAGTTTGGCAGTTATTTTCAAAACTAAACATGCTCTTAACGTACAATCCAGGAATGACACTCTTTGGTATTTACCCAAAGGAGCTGAAAACTTATGTCCTCAGAAAACGTGCACATAGATGTTTATAGCAGCTTTATTCACATTGCCAAAACTTGGAAGGAACCAAGATGCCCTTCAGTGGGTGAATGGATAAATAAACATTGGTCCATCCAGACCGTGGAATATTATTCAGCTCTAAGAAGAAATGAGCTATGAAGCCATGGGAATACGTGGAGGAAACTTATATGCATATTACTGAGTGAAAGAAGCCAGTCTGAGAAGGCTCCTTACTCAGGATTCCAACTCTATGATCTTCTGGAAAAGACAAAACTACGGAGACAGTAGAAAGATCGGGGGTTGCCAAGGGTTAGAGGGAAGGAAGGAATGAATAGGAGAAGCACAGAGGATCTTCAGGGCGGTGAACCTACTCTATATGATATTATCATGGTGGATACATGTCATTATACATTTGTCCAAGCCCATAGAATGTACAACATGGAAAGTGAACCCCAAGGTGATTATGATGTGTCAGTGCAGGTGCATCCCTGGTAAAAAACAAAAAATAACGTGCCATCCTGGGGTGCCTGGGTGGCTCAGTCGGATAAGCGTCTGCCCTCAGTTCAGATCATGATCTCTGGGTCCCGAGATCGAGCCCCACGTCAGGCTCCCTGCTCAGCGGAGAATCTGCTTCTCCCTCTGCCGCTCCCCCTGATTGTGCGTGCTCTCTTTCTCTCATATAAACAAACAAACAAACAAACAAATAAAATCTTTTTTAAAAATGTGCCATCCTGGCGAGTGATGTTGATAGTGGAGAAAGCGGTGTGCATGTAGGGGCAGGGCATATAGGGGAACCTCTGTATCTTCCTCTCAGTTTTATCATAAACCTCAAACTGCTCTCAAAAATTAAGTCTTTAACGAAACAAAAGCATCCACGATGGGGCGTGTTTCAGTGGTCTGTTCTTCTTTGCTTCTGCGTAGTATTCCACGGCATAAATATCCCACCATTTATCCGTTCTCCTAGTGATGCTCGTTCTGACTGTTTTTAGCTCTGAGCTATTATGAATAAGGCTGCACTACACATTCTTGTGCAAGTCGTTTGACAGACAGACATTTTCATTTCTCTTGGGTAAACACCGAAGAGGAAGTGCTGAGTCCCATGGTAGGTACATGATCGAATTTCTAATAAACGGTTCTGCAAAAGGATTGTGGCATTTCGCTCTCCCGCCGGCAACACGGGGGACCCCCGTCTTCTCTGCTCTGCCAACATTCAGGACCGTTCATCTCTTGCGTCTGAGCCGTCCTGCCCTCCATGGCCGTGATATGCACTTCCCTGATGACCGAAAATACTGAGAAGCTCTGATATATTCATCCACCATTCCTCGATCTTTTTTTGTGAGGGGCCTGATCAAGTCTTTTGTTTGTTTTTAAAATTGGGCTGTTGTCTCTTTTTCGTTTATTTGTAGGAGTCCTCTACACGTTCTGGGTACAAATCTTTTGCCAGATACGTGCGTTGGCAATGTTTTTTCCAGTCTGTGCCTTATCTAAATGATGTCTTTTGACGATGCACGTTCTTCATGCTGTCTTATAACGAGCAGAAACTTTCGGTGAAGTCCAACTTATACAATTTTTAATTCTGCGGTTAGTGCGTTTCGTGTCCTGACGAGAAGATCTTTGTCAAGATCCTAAGATTTTCGCCGATGTTAGCTATTAGAACGGAGACTGGCAAACTGTAGCTGTCAGGACAGATCCAGCTGTCAGGACAGATCCAGCCCACCACCTGTGTTTGTGTCGCTGATGAGCTAAGCATGGTTTTGCATTTTTAAATGGCTGGAGGGAAAATCAGAAGCAGATGGATATGTTACATGGGAAAAGTATATGAAATCCAGATTCCAAAATCCATGAGTAAAGTTTTATCAGAACACAGCCACGTTGGGGTGACTGGGTGGCTCGGTCAGTTAAGCGTCTGCCTTCGGCTCAGGTCATAATCTCGGGGTCCTGGGATCAAGTTCTGCATTGGGCTCCCTGCTCAGGGGGGAGCCTGCTTCTCCCTCTCCCTCTGCCGCTCCCCCTGCTTGCGCTCTCTCTCTCTCTAATAAATAAATAAATAAATAAATAAATAAATAAATAAATATAACAAACACATATTTTTAAAAGCCTCTGTTCTAGAAGCTTCTATGGCTCTGGATTTTGTGTTTGGAGTGAGATAGAGGTTAAGTTTCATTCAAACAGATTTCTTTAAATGAGGATTTGAATTGTGTGCCTGATTGGGAGACACAAGGATGCTGCCCGTGTTTCTGGAGTGTGGCAAAAAGCCTCCCCCCAACTCCCCGCTGGAAAGAGACAGTGGGGCCCCTCCCAGGGCCTGCGTCTGGGCTGAGGACTGGAGGACAGGATCTTATCCTGGCCTCTTCCGGGCCAGAGGCGCTGACTTTAGAACTGGCCTGTTTTTTTTGATTCTTGTGGCTTTCCCCGGATTACACAAACCATGTCAAGTCTGGGCTTTTGATATTAAAATTGCAGACCTCTATGCACAATTGCCCACTGTTCCTCCCCCAAGGCCAACATTCCTCCCTGGAAGGGATCGCAGCCCGCACTCCTGTTACCTGCCAGGGACGACAGACTCCGCGGCAACCCGGGCCCGGGGCATTCCCCAGTCCGCTCGACACCTTGGCCGTGGCCCCCCCTGCCCCCCACGCGGCAAAGTGGAAGCCTTGCCAAAGCAGCTCATTAGCGCGCACCTATTTACAGCCGGTCAACGTTGTCTGGCTCGGAGAATGGAGTTCAAAAAGTCATCCCTCCTCACAACCAAGCAGAAATAGCTGCCTGTGTTTGAAAAGTTCTGTAGCTCTCGGGGGCCACCTTACCTCGAAGCGCTCGTTAGGCATGGCGTTCTGAGATGAAGTTTAACTCCGGCGTTTGGGGAAGGGCCTTTTATTAAAATAAATAGACAGGATTTATTAACTGGCTTTATTTATGCTGGGTGTTATTAACTGGCTTTATTTATGCTGCGTGTCCTGTGTCCTGTGCTCTATCTCCTTCTTGTTATCTTTTATGCGAGGCCAGGACAGGTGGTTCTGTAGCCTTCGCGAATCCCGTCTTGCATGGAAGCGTCGCACACGTGCCCCCC
>NW_022589782.1:2324068-2344790 GCF_004348235.1 Phoca vitulina | reverse complement strand
TCTGTCTGCTTTTCTCGCGTGTGCTGCGTGGGTGTGTTTTCGCCCCCCCCGCCCCCCCCCCCCCCCGCCGCGCTCCCACCCCCCCCCCCCCCCCCCCCCCCCCCCCACTGCACAGATCGAAATCAGGGCATTAGAATAACGCCGCCTCATGTCAGGTGCTGCTCATGTCCCAGCGAAGCTAATCCTCCCTACAGTCTAGATCCCCCTGTTCCCGATGGGGAAAACGGGCACAGAAGGGCTGGGAAAACTGCCCTGTGTCGCGAGGCTAGTGAGGGGCAGAGCTGGACTCCACAGCCAGGCAAGGGAGCGCCGGAGACCACGCCGGGGTCTGTCGCGTCTCAGGCAACCGTTGATCCCAACTAGGAACGATTTGTCCTCCTGGAAAACCGGTGGGAGTGACGTAGGCACAGCATGCCTCACCGTCCAGGGCAGGAGAAAGCCTGCACGCGGGCTTCATCACATTTTAAAGGATTCTCCACGCGTTAAAGAGAAATTAAAGAGCAGATTTTTGCGGGGTGTTTTGAAATCAAAACTACACGAAAGGTCACTTAGCCTAAACGCATGGCCAACAGTGTAGCTGGCCATTTGTGAGCAGAGAGGGACAGTGGGGCGAGACAGAAACAACCAGCAGCACGTTTATCCCGCTTTAAAATTATGAGTTTTCGCACGTATGACCTAAATCTGGATGCAAAGTGGAATGAACCCCACAAGCAAAAAAAAAAAAAAAAATTTTATCTGGACTTCCCCTTGACTTAGAACATATCCTCCAAGGATTTTTCTGTAAGGCCAAGGAAAATTACAAGGTTGGTGTTTTCAGTGAAGTCACAAAATTATAGTAGTGTAAAGGGCACTCAAAAGGCCAATGATCATTGCGGCAAATTAACATTTGTTAATACCAGATGGAAGAAATGCAGAGAGGAAGCTTCCAGCACAGGTCTGTGGCGAGGAGCCTTTCCTCCACCTGACCCGAGTGAGGCTTCCCACGACCTTGGAACAGGAGGTCCCGGAGTGGGACTCAGAGACCCTGCCCCATCCCTTCCTTGCCCACGAAATTGTCAGGCTGGCAACGTCTCTGAGACTCTGCTTCTAACCCTCTGGAAATCATCAGTCCTTCATTGATTCACCATCATTCTACCAACATTTAAGCACCTCCTCCAACGTGCCAGACGTGGGGCTTGGTGGACACAATGGGGAAGGGGACAGACGTGGTCCCTGCCTGCACAGAGCTTCCATCTGCTGGGGAGAGGGGCTCTCAAGGTAGACGTGTCTTAGCACAGATGAGGAGCATGGAACCAGTCAGGAAAGCGTCCACTACAAGGACGGAAATCCCTGCTAGAGAGACTCAAAGCAAAATGAACTCCTTTTTCCCCGTCTAACAGGAAGGTCCAGGGAGGTGGCTGTCAGTGTTGGTTCAGTTACTCAATGATGTCAAAACCCACATCTTGGCAAATCTCTTGGCCTTCCCCTCAGGATCACAAGATGACTACTGCAGCTCCAGCCATCGTGCTCTCTTTCTAGGCAGAAAAGGGAGAGAATGGGAGCAGAGTCCACGTTGTTCCCTCTGAACAGGAAAGGACAAGCTTTCTCAGAACCCTCGACTGTATCACATGCTGCCCCAGCAGCAAGGCAGGCCGGAAGAGCCAGTACTTAGGTGAGCACAGAGCCACTCCAAACAAAACCAGAATTCTTCTAGCAAGGAAGAGGACGTGGGGAATAGACATGGGGTAGCCAATTGTTCCAGCCGTTGATTGCTGTGTTAACAAACCACCCCAAACACCAGGACATAGCACGACCATCGTTTTGTATGCTCAGGGATTCTGTGGGTCAGGAAATTAGACAGCGCAGGGCAGAGATGGCCCATCTCTGGGAAGGTGACAGGTGACTCAAATGGCTGAGGGCCTGAACCATCTGGAGGCTTCTTTCATCATGTCTGGCCCCTGGGCTGGAATGTCTTGAAGGCCGGGCTCTCCTTGCAGCTCGGGCTTCCTGACAACACGGCACCTGAGTTCCCCGAGGGAGCATCAGGGATGAGCGTCCAGAGAGTGAGCGTTCCAGGAGGGAGGCCTGCATGGCCTCATCCGACCGCACCTTGGTGTCATGAAGCATCCCTTCCACCATATTCTATCGGTTATGAGCCAGTCACTAAGGCCCGCCCGAATCCAGGGGGAGAAAGAGTTAGCCCCCTGCTCTTGATGGGGGAGTGGCAAGATCACAGAGGCGCAGGTGGAGTGAGAGCTGTTGATGAGGTCATCAGTGGAAAATCGAACGCGGCTGCGTCCATCACAGGTGCCTGCACAGGACGTGAGGCTCCGGAAAGCCTGAGAGAGGGAGCTTCATGTGCGCTGAAAACCAGAGGCCAGAGAGAAGGTAGCCAGGTGAAAGAGGGCGGCGTGGAGGGTGGCTGGGGACGGAGCGCTCCAGGCAGAGGGCAGCACGTGAAGGCAGCCAGGAGCACGGCCTCTGGAGGAATGAAGGCGTTGGTATGGCCGGGTGGGAGGGCTCGGCGGAGGGAGAGGGCAAACACAGGCGGCGAGGTGGACAGGAGCCAGACCACGTGGGACCCCGTGCACCAGGGAAGGGGCTTGGGCTGTGTCCTCAGAGCAGCGGGAGGTCGAGTGGGGTTTCCACGGGGAGCGAAGTGACAGGTTTGCATATTAGGAAGTTCATAGGCTGCAGTGGAGGAAATTGATGGGGACACCTGAAGCCAGGTAGACGGGGAGGAGGCTGCTGCAGGATTTTATGGGAGAGATGACTGGACGTTCAGACTTGGCAGGGGCGGGGGGTGGGTTGGAGAGAAGCAGACGTGGATTGGGATGTGTTTCGGATGGAAGATTGCAGGACTCCTAATTCACTGCCTGGAGGTTGCAGAGCTGAGGGACAGAGAGGAAGGAATGTGTTCTGAGCTTGAGCACTCTGAGTCCCCTGTGAGGTGCTAGCACAGGGTTGCTTCTTAGTAAGTGACACCTGTTGTGGAAGAGGCACCTTTGTAAAGTGAGAGCAGGATCACAAGCAGGGGGGAGTGGGGGAGGGAGAAGCAGGCTTCCCGCAGAGCAGGGAGCCCGATGCAGGGGCTCGATCCCAGGACCCCGGGATCATGACCTGAGCCGAAGGCAGACGCTTAACAACTGAGCCACCCAGGCGCCCCACAAATAAACAAAATCTTTAACAAATAAAATAAATAAACTGCAAACCCAAGCAAGGCCCTCCAACGCTTGACATTCTTAGAAAGTCTGCTTCGCCCTCTGGCTGAAGATTAATCAATCGCCTGAGACTGGCCTAGAAAAGGAGTCTGCGGTTCCTCTGATGCCCTCCCTCTCATGGCTCCAGCTCCATGGAACAAAAGAACGAGATTTCTCACCTTCTCGAATCTGTGCCTTTGCCCACCCGCTTGCCTAGCTGTGCTGTCTGCCTCCTGATCATCTCCTCACCCCTTTCTGAAGTCACTTCCTCCAGTCCCGGGGTATCCACCTCGTGTCACCACACACTGTGGTATTTCTCATCCAGCCCCTCTGAACTGCAGCTCTCCGTGAGTGGTGGGCTTCTGGTCTCTCCCTCGCTGCGGTATGGCTGAGCCCTAGACTGGGGTAGGCACTCAGCAAGGGTTTGGAAAGTCGAATCAACACGGCCAGTCCTGGGAGCAGGGAAGACACAAGGGACCAGAGGAGACGTGTAGGGAGCAGGGCCAGAGGGAGGAGGACACCTGATGCATCTAAGCGCCTTGGCTTCCTCTGCAGGAGGCCATCAGCTGCACATGGCTCGTCGTCAGCTCTCAGTTTCAAAAAGCCAAGATTACTGCAAGTCCCTTAGATGCTACTAGGCAGCAGCAGGTTTCTAGCTGAACAGTCTGACTGTGGCTTGATTTGAAAGTCAAGAGCGCATAGACTTCCCGTGTCTATTCACAGCTCAAAAGGAATCCAGAAAAGTGGAAGTTAAAAATCAGCATTGGGAAGTGACCACCCCTGGTTGGTGGAAACAGAACTGTTCAGTTCCATCATCTTTTAAAACAACAACAAAAAGACCCTAAGAGAGGAAAAAGAGACACATGACTTTCTTCAGCAGACCCTTCCAACAACGAGATGAAAACGTCACATGGGAACATGGTCTTTGGAGTCATGCTTGCTGGCCAGGATTTTCTGTTTTAAGTCTCAAATTCCTCTTTGGAAAATGGGAACATCCTTGTTTTAGGATTCAATGAAGTATATGCCCAGTGCCTGGTAATTCGTGGGCACCCAAGTGTAATTCCCCCTCTTTGGTGCACTTAGTCAAAACTTTGAACACATATGCACCAAGCATTGGAGCACCTAAATATATAAAGCAAATATTAACAGACCTGAAGGAAGAAATACTCAGCAATACAATAACAGTTAGGGGGCTTCAATATTCCATGTTCAACAATGAATAGATCATCCAGACAGAAAACCAGTAAGGAGACATCAGACTTCAGTGATATGTCAGACCAGATGGACCTAACAGACATGAATAGAAAATTCCATACAACTCAGCAGAGTAACATTCTTCTCAAGTGTACATGGAGCAGTCTCCAGGATAGATCATGTCAGGCCACAAAACAAATCTTAAGACACTGAAGAAGACTGAAGTCATGGGGCACCTGGGTGGCTCAGTCGGTTAAGCGTCTGCCTTCAGCTCAGGTCATGATCCCAGGGTCCCGGGATCGAGCCCCACAACCAGCTCCCTGTTCAGCAGGGAGTCTGCTTCTCCCCCTCCCTCTGCTTCTCCCCCTGCTCATGCTCTCTTGCTCACTCACTCTCTCAAATAAATAAATAAAATCTTTTAAAAAAAGAAGACTGAAGTCATAGCAAGCATCTTTTCTAACCACAATGATATGAAACTAATAATCAATTACAAGAAGAAAATAGGCAAATTCACCAGTGTGTTGAAATCAAATGACATGTTCCCGAAAAACCAATGGGTCAAAGAAAAATCAAAAGGGAAATTTAGAAATATCTTGAGACAAATGAAAATGGAAATAACAACACGTCAAAATGTATGGGATGCAGGAAAAGCAGTTCTAAGAGGGAAGTTCATAGTGATGAACATCTACATTAAGAAAAAAATTTTGAACGCAGAACTGTCTGCCCTTCACATGTCGTTCTTTATTCCCAAATGGCTTGGAGCAGCTACAGTGAGAACAACTTCATTTTTCCAACAAGTCCCCTGCTATGGGACACTAGCGAATTAACAAATGCAGCCCATTAGCAACACCGCCTGATCGCCCAACCAGCACCACCCCGGGGTGTACTCAGTAGCAAGTGCTAGGTGCTTGCTGACGTTCCAGAAACACCCACTGCTTTTTAAATTTCCCTTGTATTGGGAGAGACAGGGAAAGTCTGAGAGGCAGGATGATGTGCTCACGGCGGATGATGGGGCTTCATTTCGTGTGTTTCCAAGTAAGGCTGGTAATGCAGTTCCCTCTCATTAAAAATTGTTCCTCGTGGTTCCCCATTCAAGCTGCATTAAATTTTAAGACCTAGTTAAATTTGTATTTCTTCAGGCTAAGTGGAAACTCAGTAGATTATTTTTCCCCAATTAAAATAATAAACCTGATTCAGAAAAAATAAAACAAGCTTGAAGAGGCCTGAACATATCTGTTTGTCAGTTTTACCGTTACAAATAGAATTAGTCCACACATTTAAGTGGCTTCCATGAGCCTTCCTCCGGTGGGTTCCCTCTGTGCATATTCTCTGTGCAGAATGTTATTAGGTAAAATTTATCCCCCTTTAATTTATTAGATTATGTCTGTATACCACTGCACTTATTTTAACAAAGAGGTTTTTAAACAAATAGAAGTAAATGCAGATTTAATTTATTTCACCAGGCGAAGAATTCTCAAGAAAATCAATTTTCATTCGTACAGGTATTCTGGTAGCCTGACGCCAGCCCCCCACCCCCGCCATTATTGCACTCCTACTCCTCCTAGGCAGCCGTTTATGTGACAAATAGCTTCATTTCTCTGCCATGATTCTCTTACTTACAGAAAAATATATTCAAGGAGTATTAAGGGTCTAACTTAAACTGACAAAAGTCAGCAAAGCTTGCCTTAAGGCTTCAATTACTGGGGCAAGGGGGACCCTTTGGGAAAGGTGCACGCTGCCTGCGGTGAAATGGCGCATGAGCTTTTCTGCAGCCCCTCGTGTTTTGCTAATTTATGGAAGACCTTTAATGTTATCTAAATGCAAGAATGGGTCTCAGCCCAGCATGAGAAGGCCTGACGATGGATTTTCCGTATCTTCTCTCTGCGACCGAGCTTCTCGGAACCAGGGGGTGTGCGGGCGCCCACTGCCAAGGTTCTAAGCCCACGGGTCTTCATGTCACTGTTGCCCCTCGTGGCAGATGCTATCACTCCCCTTCTTAGATCCCCTCGTTCTTTCCCCATTGGCACACACAGCCTTCCCACCTCCAGCTGCCAGGACCGATTTATCCCAAGGCTCTGCTCTGGTCTCCATGTGTTGCCAGTGCGGAAGGCCTAACACCAGCCCCCACCATACCCTAAATGCGGATGCGGAGGGGTTGGCGGACCCTCCGGGTGGGGTAAGTCTGGATGTAACACTCATTTTCTTGGCTCGCCTTCCCTGTCTCACTTCCCCAGGACCACCTCTCAAGTAAACTTCTTGTACCTTAATCTCTGTCTCATGCTCTTCTGCTAGGGGAAGCCAAACTAAGATACCCCCAATCTTCCCTTGGTTGTCTTCTCCCATTCTGCCGGCCTCAGCTCACCTGTCTCTGCCGAGAGCCCATCCAAGGTCTCCCCTCCCAGCCCCAGTCCCTGATAAATGCCAGAGCTTGGTTTTGAACGCAGAGCTCTCTGGCTCTCAGACCAAGGGCTCCTGCGGCATCACCACCTGGGAGGCCTGGGAACCTAGAAACCAGATCTTCTTTGTCACAAGTTCCCACAAGAGATTTTTATTCACACTAAACAGTCCCAGAAGAGAGCTCCCAGGAGTGGTTTGATAGTACACGTACTGTCTTTGCAATAACACTTTATCACGTAATTTGCTGCATATTCATTCACTCGACAAACGCTTGTTGAACTCGGGAGAGGACACCTGGCGAGACAGGCACGGTCCCTACTCTCACGGAGCCCCTACGGACACTGGTTATTTTTGTGACTTGAGAATGAATTGATTCTGTGTTCAAACCAAGTAGAGGCACCTGTTGATGGAGTGGAGGAGTGACGGGTTTCCCAGGCAGCCCGTGAAGGTTGCCTGGGCCTGGTGTCCCCTCCCAGCAGTGTGCCCTGTCTGGGGCTGACTCAGATGTCACCTGGAATTCAGAGTCCCGTGTGCAGCATCCTCCAGGCGCTCCTCCCAGCTCCTCCATGTCCTCTTGTCACAACTGAGGTGTCTCCCTGCTGATTGTTCATGACCGTCCAATGCGAAGCACATCCCCTGGAATGGTGCTCCATTGGGATGTTAATAAACATCGAAGAAAGTGATTACACAATCCAGGGATTTTGGGGGAACACTGCATCGTGGGGAGCACAGCACAATACAGCCCCGATTTGGAGAGTCACGAAGCACATCTGCATATCAAAGGTTCTGAGAAGTCCTGCAATACAAACAGCAAAAAGCAGAAACAAATACCGTGCTTCTTTCGCTGTGTCTCATCCAGGGCTCTTTGTGACTCTCAAAAAGGAAAGCTTATTATCTAGCCCCAAACTGACCTCTGTCTTCCAATCCATAAACATGTATCTTATACCTACCGTGTGCAAGCCAGGACTGGGATGACCCAAGGGAATGCAGCCCCTACCCTCAGAGATCTTGCATGTATCAGGGAAGGCAGGGAGCAGAGGTGTGCTTACAATCTGTGCATTCAATTACAGTTGTGATCCAGGCTGTCACAGAAAATTCTGGAGTCACGAGCATGGCCAGCTGAACCTGGCCCGCCTGCAGGCTCTTCCGTGGCCACTGACACAGCGCTTGCTCCGAGAAACACGGGTCCAGGGCCCGGGGCCTCAAACCTTTCATGACTGAAGGACCTGACAGCCCGCCCACTTCACCTCCCCCATTTCCACGTCCTTCTGGAAGAACGTTTTGGGTTTAATGACACAGGAAGGCAAAGTTCAGATGTGTATGAACTCTATGAGCAAATCATTTCACATCAGAAACCAATAAAGCATTTTCACGTTACAATTGCTACAAAGCCTGCTGGAAGGTGTTTGTGGCTTATTAAGTCCGAAGGTCCTTTGGCTGGAACTCAGGCCAGAGAATCCCAGGTTTAAACCACCCCAGAGCTTTGCAGAATTCCTCGCGCATCCCACTGCTGAAAGAGAGTAATGATATTCCTCCTACTTCCTTGCTAAGATCTTGAGGCCAAAGGAAGCAGGCTGATGCTCTCAGCAACCAAGACCCTGGGTAACTGGTCTACCATCTCCCCGGGCCCCTCCACTCTTATGGGGTGCTCAGGAGGGTTTCCAGCCCGGGACCCACCCTGGGGCGCACCCTGGAACCTGCAGGAGCAGTGGGGAGGCCTCAGGCTGGAGAACTGAAAACAGTCCAGAGAAACCACATCTGGCAAAGAGAGCATCTTGGATTCAGGAAACCAAAGACTGACCTTGTCACATTTGGATGCCTCATTAATGCCTGCTCCGCAGTGGGAAATATCTCAACTGGGTAGAGAGAGAGCAATTCACTTTCCTCTGTTGTAGGACTTTAACACCTTGGCTAGAAACTCTTTTTTTCTCTTTTTCACCACACACTTAAAGACTCTGTTCCAAGCGGATTTCTCTTTGGGGTGGTGTTGGCAGGGGGAGGGGAAAGGGCAGATCTTTTGAGGGATTGGCATTTTGCAGTGGAATGGGGCATGACTCTGTACTCCCGAGGTTCGTCCCCGGACACAGTGATCTGCGGACCCAACCAGGTCTTTCAGGGACACCCACGTTTTGGACTTTATTTCGCCATCTGTCCCACATTGAGGTGACCCTCTGTCTAAACCAGACTTTGATGATTTCATTGCAATGAGACTCCGGGAGATGGAAAGTGGTTAAAAATCTCTTCCCCTGATTTTTTTGATCCCCACTGAATGCAGTACCCCAAGTAAGCACAGGTTCTGCTGCTCTCTTATGGTCGTGCCCTCTGCTTGGAGGTGAAGGGCGGGGCTGCTGGGGATTCTGGGTCCCAGGCCCCAGCCTGCGGTCACTGCACCTGCATTCTGGCCTCTGTAGGGACCGCTCCAGCCTTTCTGATCCGGTAGCCACAGTGGGCATCCTGACCCCATTTTAGAACTTGGGTGGACAAAGCTTCTGTCTTCCCGATGACATTTCCTCACAGGCTTTCTGGGGTGCAATCCAGGCAGCCTTAATGGACCTCAACAAAATCCTCTAAGTACAGTATGTTGGGTGGGGTGGGGGATCCAAGACTCTAGTATACAAAGGCCGGCGCTCTGCCTACTTTGCAAACTGTAGAGAGAACGGGGTGAGCTTTCTTAGGAACGATATCACAGATCTATAAATATTCTCTATTCCCGAAGGGAGGAGGGACCAGGTGAGTCCTACAAACATTAGCCATTAAGGTTCGGGGAGGCAGAGGAGCTGGGGTATCTTGACACAAAACACCCAAAAGTTCCCGCATCTTTATCTGGGAAGGTAGCCATATACCCGGGGAGCATTCTGCACTCTGGATTTATTATTGTTTCTATTGAGGTGAAATTCACATGACATATGATTAAGGATTTTAAAGTGTACGATTCGGTGGCATTTCGTGCCTCTACAATGTTAGGCAATCACCGCCTCTCTCTAGCTTCAAAACATTCTCCTCATCCCAGAAGAACGTCTGCATCCCAGATGCACCATGGGATGGGCAGTCAGCAAGACTGCCCTCACTGCAAAGACCCCCAGGTGTCCTGGGTTTGGGGCCCCACATGTCCCTTCCCAGGCCTTAGGGCCCCACGCCTCGGCTCGCTGGCTGGGACGCCGACCCCTCCCATTAGACGGTGGGCCGCGTGCTGACAGCCTGCACGCCCCGGGTCAGGTTTCCGGCCTTCCCTGCCCCGCATCAGAGTCTCCAGCCAGCCAAGTCCTGCAGGTGGGCCTCTACCCTCAGGAATCTGGGTTCTGCGCCTGGACTGTCGCCCCAGCACTTGCACCTGCAGCCGGGCTCCTCCCCGGTCCCCACCGCACATGGGCGCCCCACCCAGGCCCAGCCCCTCCATTCCATCCGTCTCATCCCCTTTCCTCCAACCTTAGAGGCCTCGAGAACGGCGCCTCCCCTTGCTGCCATGTAAGTGTCATCCGGGTCCCATCACCCAGCGACACCTGTAGATTCAGGAAGAGCCCAACGGAAGACCTCTCCCCGGATTTTCTGGTTCTGCTGGCCCTTTTCCCTCCAGGGCACATCTATCTAGTCCAAGACAGAATCTTTCATTTCCCTGTTTCACAGAACCAGTTGGTCGTCTGCTTTTCGTCTCTGTGGGCTCTGGGGATGAGTGGAAACCCTTCATCTGGTCATTACTGCGTTTCCCTCCTGGGGCATCGACTGAGAGGCACAGATTTCTCGGCTTCCTCTTTGGAGAGCATGAAAGGGTCTGCAGCGGCGGCCGGTGCGCGGTTCAAACGAGGCAAAGCTTCCTCCTCGGCGCTCGGGAGCTGCCCGGCGGTCTCCTCACTTCCTGACATTAAACAAAGAGGAAACCAAGGTTTCCTTAATTGGGGCTCATAATCAAGAATCTGTCACGGGGTCTTTTAGAAATTAATTCAGCTTGATTGTTCTTGAGACCTTTACAAGGGAGCTGCCGTCGACTCCTGACACCGACTTGTCCCATTTCCATCCCATATTAGCTCTCTAACAAGGTTGCGCTGCCGGCTCTCGGTTCACAAATGAGAAAAACGCAGGACGGCCCTGGCAGCTACATCCTGGCCCGCTCCCGCCGGATTGCTGGGACGACCCCGCGCGTCCAGCCGCGTCCCCACGAGCTGAGATGGGTTCCAAATGTGACTTCGAGTTTGGTTTCACCCCTGTTCCCTCGGTGCTGTCATGGGGCTATGTTTTTTTTTTTTTTTAAAAAAGAACTTCACCTGATCATCCATCTCGTGGAAATTGGAACAGAGTGTCCCGTTGTCTGGTGCATCATGTCGTAGCTGATGTCCTGGTCCGCGTGGAGGCGGCCGTGCGGCTAAATGGACCTGGGGCTGCGTGCAGCTCACGCCAGCCACCCCCAGTGAGGTGCCCACCACGGCCTTATCCACCCTCTAGGGCCTCAGTCTTTCTCATCTGTGCAGTGGGGGCAATCACAAGCCTCCCTTCCAGGGTTGCAGGGGGAACTAAGGGGATGAGAAACACCGGGGCGGACACCGTGCCTGCCCAGAGCGGACCCCCGCCGACCACCATCCCTGCGACCCTCCCAGCCCTTCACGCTGGGGGCATTCTCCCCCTTGGCTCTGTGTCTGGGGTCTTTGCGTTTCTGAAGGCTGTGATGTAAATCGGATCGCGGTTCTAATTAAAAACATCGGCTGCTCGTCCTAACTCGGTTACATATGATTCCTACCTGTGGGGAATCACAGGGCATTAACGGAGAAGTAATTGTGGTGTCAAAATCCCGTGCTACGCCCCATTGCCAGGCGCTCATCGTCGAAGTCGGAAACATTCAGCAGGACGGTAATACTCAAATCATCAGCAAAAGCCAAGGAGAGAAGTAAAAAATGTATGAGTGCTCAATGAATTGATTTTCATAAAATTAACATTATGCTGTATAATAACATTTCCCAATATAAAGTCTTTCTCATATTAATATTTATAACATTATAAAGATTAAATCATACGTTTGTGATTATTTTCATCTTTTTTTAACCTTGTTCTGGTCCAAAGATAAGAGTTGGTTGTGGTTCGATGTGTTTTTTGGTTTGTTTTTTTTTTGGTGGTGTTTATCGGATTTTTGGGGGGGGGGGCCTTTATCTTCCCAATGTTCTAGTGGCATTCTGAATTCTTCCAACAGGGAGATATTGTACGTTTAGTAACAGTTACACACACATGCACACGAATCTGTCCTGGGGCTTTTGGGACCGAAAAATGTACGTGGATACCCAGCTTGGAACAGCGTTCATTCTCTCACGTTTATCTGCAACAACCCACCTCTCTTGCACACAGTGTGAAGGTTATGGAAATAGGAGAGCAAGAGATGCATGTTCCAGCCGCCCCGTTGCTCCCCACGCTGGGGTTCAGGGAGGCAGGGCTGCTGGGCTATGGGTCGACGGCAGGAGTCAGGGAGCAGTAACACGATGGGCACGGCACACGGGGGGGCAGTGCTCCCCAGCAGGCTTCCTGCAGGAGGCCTGGCGCCCCGGGGCCGAGCAAACTGCCAAGCTGCGGTGCATAGAAGACCGCATTGGGGCAGGAAGTGAGGCCCGGCAGCCGCGGGACGGGCCTCCCTTCTTCAGCCTGGCGGAGGTGGGGAGCCCTACCCTTCTTCCTCCTTTTGCAGCAGCAGATTTTTTTAAAGCTTCACTTTCTAAAATATACTTACCAATATTTTAAGTGTGGGCTTCTTTTTGAACATTTGAGTGCATCGCTGGAGCTGAGTGACGATGAGATGCACACGGCTTACCCGATCTGTCACCGACGATCCTGGGTGCCCCAGGGAGCAGGCTCAGAGAGGGGGACACACAGGCAGGAGCGCCAGCTGGGTGTGGGGTTAGAGACGTCACCTGCGGTGGGGGAGGGGGCTGCAGGATTAGGGAGGGGGTGCTATCGAGCTCCCATCCAGCCTCCAGGGGGGGCTTCCGACAGCCCCGGCAGGAACTCTGGGGATGAGATGACCTCTTGGAGCTGTCCTGGGGTTGACAATGCACCAGACATTGGCCCTGGGAAGGGGTGTGACTGGGGCCAGCGCCCTCTCCATAGACACCATCCATGAAGGGGCCACATGCTGAGGGTGTTCTGCCAGTGGCCCTCCGGGCATGCGGAGGAGAGGCCTTCATTTCTGCAGGGCGAACGGGACAGCACATTGCAGAGCCCACGAAGGGTAGCCAGAGGGATCGTTCTAAAAGGCAAATCTGACCGCATTACCCCTCTACATCCTTCAGCGGTCCCCAGTGCTCTTGGGATAAAGACGAACCTCTCCACTTGGTCCTTGCCTGCCTGTGCAGTCTCCTCTTGCGCTGCCCCACATCTCCACTCTGACCTCATGCTCGCCCCACGTCTTCCTGCCACAGGACCTTTGCAAATGCTGTCCCCTCTGCTTGAAGCGCTCTTCTCCCTTTTCACCTACCTAACTGATCCCACCTCATCTTTCAAGGGTCAATTCCTCAAAAAGCCAACCCAGCTCCTCGACCCAGTCAAATCCTCTCAGTCCGGGCTGTGAGAATGGCGCATGACTTCCCTCAAACACAATTTGCAATTCTACATTCATTTCTGATGATTATTTGACTCTCGTCTAGCGTCAGTGGATTGTAAGTGCCGTGAGCTTGGGGTCACATCAGGTTTTCCTTCACCACTGTTTTCCTAGAGCCTTGCACAGGCCGGGCACATAGTAGGTACTCAATAAACACTTCTCGAAAGAATGAAGCAACTCATTTATACGTATTGATGATAGGTATTGTGACTACGTGAAAATGTTCATATTATAATCACATGAATGAAGGGACGGCTATATACATCTACTCATCGGTCCCTAACTCCCACAATGGGGGAGCTCACAGGCGACCCGTGATGCATTCCCACTCACCGTCTAAAACAATAGACAAGAAAAGCAAAAACGGGCCGTGTTTCCATCCCTGAGAGCTGTGAATGATTGGCCCTCCAACAGGTTAATAAACAGCAGGGGGCCCGGAAAGACACCGGGGAGCCATTTTTCCAAGCGAGGACACAATTTGCCCGTCGCAGGGCTTTAGTAAATGGCCCCCTGAGAAAGAATGGGCTTTCCTGACTGGGGCCTGGCCCGGCCACCTCCGAGGGGTCTCGTGGTGCAGGCGGGGAGGCTGGCCCCCGGCCGTGCGCCTGGCGGCATCCTGGAGCTCTTCCGGCACGCTTCCATTCCCAGCCGCGGATGTCCTGGGCTCCTAGATCAAGAGCGAGAAGGGAAGAGGACAGGCACTGGGGGGGACACCCTGGCCTCAGAATATCGGACTGGCCAGTGACCCATTCGTGTGTAGCAATTACAGCAGGCCTGACCCGGTCAAGCTGCCAAAGAGCTGGTTTCCCCTCCTTACATTGGAACTCTTCCCGCTCCATCAGCTCACATCGTTCCCGCTTCCTCTGGGTCCCAAAACATCCCCCCGCACTGCTGGTTCTTGGGAGCCAGCGCCGAGCTCCCGAGGGTATTCCCTTTGCACCGGGCGGAGGCTGAGGCTAAGCGGCTTGCCGGAGCTAGAACCCCACCAGCCTGCAGGCTCCCACGTCTCCCCTGGGGACTCACCCACCTGGGGTGGAGACTGCCGAGGCTGGAGCAGGTGGAGACCAGAAGGCTCAGGGAGGGGTCTCAGGGCATCAGAGACAGGTGGGTCTTTTGTGTTTAAAGTGTGCGGCCCTCAGCCACCGACCGTCAGCGCCTTCCCCAGGCCTCGGACTGGGGCGCGGTAGCGCATCTTTGTGCAGAGTGGGAGGGCCAGAAAGCCTAGGAGGTGAGCCACCGAGACCCTAGTGGATTAGGCCTCGAGGCTCGCTGCACCTGCCGGAAGCCGCTGAAACCACCCCAGCCTGACAAGCTCGCGGCCATTCCCGGCCCCAGCATAGCTGCCAACACGGAGAAATGCCTCTGGACCCCCTGAGTGTTTTCTTGATGTCGAGGCCCTAAATGGCAGGTCAAGCCAGGAGCCACCTGACAAGGAGAAGAAACGCCCCTCGCCCCCCGTGGCCTTCTGTTCCCAGCCCTGCACTGGAAAGTAAATGTTGTGCAGTAAATTCTTTGCTAACACATCAGCAGTGCATGACCAGAGCATTCTCCCCCAACCGATAGGATCATCCATCAATGCCAGTAAGTGGGATGCAGGTTTCCTGAGCTCCTGGCAAAACGCTACAGCTAAAAGCTTACACCTGTTTCAGAGTGGTGCTGCCAGGGATCAGCCCAGAGAATTCCTCGGAGGACAGAAGGACTGGATCTGCGCCGCTCTTCCTCAAGATGAAGAGGGAAGCATCTTTATTACCCCAGGGGTGACCCGAAGTAGTGAGAGCGGACAGGGCTCCTGGCTCTTCTCTGGGGCTTCGAGGATGTTCGTTCCACTGCATTAGGATGAAGGGTCAAGCGGTGTTTGCAGAGAAGGAAAGGCAGCCCGCTCGGGCACACTCAGGTCACTGAGTGGAACCCGCGTCTCCAGCCGCCTCCCCCAGGTAGGAAGAACCCCTCCGCCTTGCAATCCGGGTGCCTCCTTTTCTTGGGGAGAGGGGCAGCCACGGCTAACGAGGAGGAGGGGAAGCGAGCTTCTGGAGCACTAAATGAGAAATGACACTCTTCAGCTCAGCAAAATATAAAAGAAAGACCACTTCTGAGTCTCTCTGAAAGCTCGCTTTGTAGCCTCCAGGCAAAGCTGTCATTTTGGACTCAACTCAGCCGAGAAGCAACCGATACTGACGGTTCGCCCTTAGCTCCCAGCTCTCCCGACATTCACCTTGTGAACACGTCCGGAGCGATGCTCTGCCGAGTGGGCAACGGCGTGGTCCCCGCCGGGGCATGGTGCGGCCGTGACATTGAGTTCTTCGGGAGAAGGTTCCAGTGTCGGAGCTAAAATAAATAAATAAAGTGAAATCTCCCACTTTTCCTGGCCCGACAGCCCCCCAACCCCCCTCCCCCCGCCTCCAGCTCAAGATACCAAGTCTCTGCTTTTCAAATATATGGTCGGCACCACTGTCTGCGTTTTGTAAGGACAAAATAGTAAATATTATCTCTCTTCTCTGGCCATCAGCTGAGGACACAAGGGAAAGAGCATCGTAATTCTTCTGCTTATGAAGGTGAAAAGCATTACCCCTAGGAGATTATCTAAGTCTGGCCTTGACTCTCGAGTTGCTCTGATTCGGCCAGGCTCTCGGCCATTTCAGAGTCGAGGGCCTTTGACGTGTCCGTCCGGCAGGGAGCCTGCCGATCCGCGGGTCAGCGAACCGCACCCCCTAGGCTTGCGTCTGTGACTCTCCGAGCCTCTTCACATTTTCCAGAATGAAAATGGGCAAAGATTACAGAAGTCGGAACTGTGTGGGCCTGACCACGGAGTCTAAAAAAAAAAAAAAAAAACAGAAGCAGCTTAGTGAAAATATCAGTCAGTTCACTGGGTTTCTGTTTTGTTTGTTTTCTTTCTTTTTCTTTTTCTTATTTAATTTTTGATCTATTAGATGCCAACAGCTGATCTGACCTATCTATTATTTCCAGAATACTCTGGACACATTTGAGTTTTACACCTTAACTTCTACTTTTGTTTTCAGCGAGTTCACTTTAGGGGCGTGCGTCAGGCTTACGCTGGAAGCTGCTTTCATCGTGAGAAGCCTGGAGTAAGGAGTGGGAGCCCCACTTCCCCCGGCGACTCTGTGGTTGTCTTTCCAACATCCCAGTCTGGGCCCCCATCGGCCTGCTCTCTGGGATGCACAATCCTTCCTAAACGACGGAACTCCGTGCTGTCCTCACCCAGCATGTGGTGACTTCAGGATCCCACCCGTGTCACCCTTGATGTATCCTTCAAATACTGTCAGCTCAAAGTCCACACCTCAGCCTTCCTCCTCCTCTTCTGATCTCTGGAGCATGAAGAGCAAGTGTGAGTTTGACTTTTGGGCCTCCCCCCGAAGCTCATCCCAGAACCCCGACTATCTGACCCCTCCAGGAAGCCTCTGTCGCATGCCTTGGGCCTGCCGTGGTCCTCTTTCCCTGTAACACCTTCACTGCTGGTCCCCCGGGGTCCCCTGTAAGACACCCACACCCCCATCCACCTCCCGTCTTCAGCGTGACACATGCGTGTTTCACTGATGGCCACCACAAACCTTTATGGCTCCTCATCCACCCCAGAATCTTGAGCAAAACACCTCCCCTCCAGCCCCAGAGCTGCCTGAGCGTCCCACCCATCCCCAAACAGGACCGGCATCCCTTCCTCCCTCCTGATCAATCCCCTATGTTCATCCAAGGCCTGATTCCTGGTCCCCTCCAGGACACCCCGGCCTGCCCGTGGCCAGCCTCCCAGGAATGCTCTGGGCCACGACGCCCTCCTTCCCAGCGGCCTTTGCACTCCCAGTTAGTGGTGCCGTCAGCCTCTCCCTGGCCCTTGGGGAGCTCCCCATCGCCGATTGTCCTGTGATGCCTTCTGAGAGCATCCGTTTGATGAATTGTGTGCCATATACTCTGCCTGTATTTGCGTAGAAAGTCAGTAGTTAGCTGTAGAGCATTTTGTTAAACTTGTGTGTGAAGATGCTGGAGAAAAATAAATTGCATTGTATTGTACCTTACTCGTGAGTGAGCGCAGCATCCCGGGCCCGGCCCGATTCGTTGCCGCATCACCATCCTGAAAATTGCTGTTCTCGTCTTGATGACTGGGTCTTTTCAGCCTCAGAATTAGTTTTCAGGGTACAGAGCAGTTTCTACCAACTCCATCCTTTTTCAGAAGGGTCTTATTTACCAACGTTAATTTTACTCATATTGCAACATGCTTGAAAATAAGTATGAATCCTGTTTATTTTCATTTGCATTTTGCACCAGCAAGCAGCAATTGGAACTAAATTATACATGTTCAAGGAATGTACTCACATATTTCTGAGCTGTTGAGAAACATCTTGCTGGACAAAGCCGGGTTCAAACAAAGCTATGAACCAAACCATTGTTAGCTTTAGGACCCCCAGAGAGAGCGAGTCCCTTGGTGCCACGAAAGGCTTGGGGGTGGGGGGGTGTTTGTTTTAGTTGCAAAAGCTGGTCACGGTTTTACCATCTGTCTCTTTCACATCACTGGCAAACAAGCTGGGGATGGCATCAACTTAATGGTTCCTAGCCCATTAGAAATGCAAACCATTTTTTTTTTAAGATTTTATCTATTCATTTGACGGAGAGAGACACAGCGAGAGAGGGAACACAAGCACGGGGAGTGGGAGAGGGACAAGCAGGCTTCCCACGGAGCAGAGAGCCCGATGCGGGGCTCAATCCCAGGACCCTGGGACCATGACCGGAGCAGAAGGCAGACGCTTAACGACTGAGCCACCCAGGCGCCCCAGAAATGCAAACCTTTTTATTTCCTTGTAAATAAATCTCCGTTTATTTCTGAGGCTGCCCCAAATATTTCTTATTCTCCCCCTTTTCCTAGGAGAAGCCCCTGGAGTGTGGGGGGCTTGGCGGCAGCTGGGGAAGCCAGCCAGGCAAGACCCCTGCCCTCACACAGTGTGGAATCTAACAAACAATGAGGTCCTCCCAGTGGGAAGTGCAATGGGCTGGGGGGGTGGGAACGTCAGGAGTCTTTCAAAAACAGTAGCAGGGGCACCCCCTTTAGGCTGGGGACCCAGACAAAGGCTTTCTGAACTGGCGCCTGAACTCTTGATTCTTGCAACCGAGATCACAGAGTTCTTCTGTGCGACTCAGATCAGGGAGTCCCACCAGCTTTGTCATTTTCCGTGTGTGTAGAAGGTGCAGCCTAAACCTTAAACACCGTGTCACTCAAATTTTGTGGATTGATCCTGATTTTTCCACTGGACTTAAGTGTCAGAGAGCCTTATCTTCATCTCTGATTGATAGGGCCCAGCAGGGGTCCCTACCTCTTTATTTCTAAGTGTTTTCCTGTCCCTCTTAACCGCCTCCAAAGTCTTCAGACTTAAGTGTAGATTTTGACATTGAAAACAAAACATTTTGGAATTTCCTGGGCTGGTTGCACAGATGACCGCATTTCTCCACCCCTCCCAAAACGCACGCCCTCGGACTCTGCCCAGGCGCCCAGCGAGAGGCAGGGTCTGTTTTCCCCACCCCCTGGAGCGAGGCTGATCACGTGATTTACTTCGGCCAATAACATGAAGCGGAAGAGATGGTCTGCAGGTAGGGAGCCTGGGCCTGGAGAGACCTGTTCCTTCTCTTGGTCTCTCTCCCCCACCTCCTCTCCCGTCCCATCACCACGACAGCAAGCCTAGGCTCCCTGCAGGACCATGAGCGACCAGGAGTAGCACAGGGAGCGACACTGCTGCCGTCCCGGCCGAGGCCACGGAGGACCCACTGCCAGCCAGCCCCTGACCCAGGTGAGCTCAGCTGGGACCCGCACAACCCGCCAGCCCCCCTGAAGACCCCTGAACGGTAACAGGTGGCCAGGTGACCTAAGTGTGCTGGAGCTGCCGTAGCCGGATACCACAGACTTGGCGGCTTGGACAACAGGAATGTATTTCCTCACAGTTCTGAAGGCTGGAAGTCCAAGATTCAGGTGTTGGCGGGGTTGGTTTCTTCTGAGGTCCCTCTCCTCGGATTGTGGATGGCCATCTTCTCCCGCTGTCCTGTGTGAGTCTGTGTCCTGAACTCTTTTTCTTATAAGGACTTTGGTGAGATTGGATTAGGGCCCCACCCACATGACCTCATTTTAACTTGATTACCTCTTTAAAGACCTGATCTCCAAATGTGGCCCAGGCTGAGGTCCTGGGGGCAGGGCGCGGGGGCGGGGGCAGGCCTCGGGGAGGGAGACGCAGTCAGGCCCTAACAGGACACCTGTTTCTGAGCACTGTGGCAGGAATTAGCAACAGGCGCCCTCAGGGGGTGCAGGGTGCTGTCTGCGCACTAGGGTTACAAGCAAGCTCGAGACACGATTCGTGGCCTGCCCAGGAGCTCACAGTCTGTGGGTTTTCTTCATATGTAACCCCGGACGCAGGGCCAACCACATACAAGTGCACACACACATCTGAGGCTGGAACCATCCATCCCCAGCTGGCAGACTTGTCAAACAGGCTCCTTTGCCAAACAGGCTCCAAGAAACACACGGGGAGAGAGAGAAAATTAGGCTCCCCTGTATCTTAACATTCACTCGCATAATAAGCAGTTACGTTTTGCTGCCCCAGGCAACAGCTTTAATTAACTTGCCTTTTATTTAATTTCCATATCCATCACCAAACACCAGCGCACCTTTACAGGTGAAGCTGGCAGGGGCCGAGTGGTGCAGGGGGGGAGCGGTGTGGCTCACGTCGGGGAATCTGTCTGTCTGATCCTGCTGTGGCACAGCTGGGGTGGGGGCCTCAGGAAGAAGGCGTGATGGGGAGAAGGGAGTCGTGGACAAGCGGGGAGGCCACAGCTCCGCCCTCTGGAGAGGTGTGAGGGGCACGGGGTTTGTGGCTCCGTCCTGCTCCGTAGATGAGGTCTGCATCATGCTAGTGGTTGCAGGAGACATGCAGTTATTCTGCTCTTAAGGACAAGAAATTGGTGGCAACAGGGAGATACTCTGTGCATGAGTCGAAGTGAAGCTGAGGGTCACCTCCAGCATCTACCTACCTTGTGGGGAGAAGGCAGGACTGGCAATGACAAAGTAGGGGCAGACCCATAAATTCTGCCCCCTCCCCTAGAAAAACCTCCTTGTTCTGGCCAGGTAGAAGGATGTCACCCCCCCCCCCCACCCCCAGTAGACGAATTTCTGTCCATCTGCTTTACTGTTCTGTCTCCGGTGCCTAGAAATAATGCTTGCACAAAGCAGGTGCTCAGTAAACATTTGCTTCAGCAAGTGCACGCAACTGCATCATGCCTGGCTCCTCTCCTCACATGGCAGTCTGCGTTAGGTTGGGTTTCCCAGAAGCAGATCCTAAGATGGGTATTCGAGTACTCAGCTCGGGGGGGGGGGGGGGGGGGGGGGGCGGGGGGG
>NW_022589782.1:2313311-2323968 GCF_004348235.1 Phoca vitulina | reverse complement strand
GTTTGGGTGGGGTTTCCCCAAAGAGAAGCCTATGGGAGGGGTATTCGAGTACTCAGCGGGGGGGGGGGGGGGGGAGTGGGGAGCAGGTGGAGCCCAGCAAGGCTGAGATGGTGGGAGAAGTGCCACGCAGGGTTTTTCTGCCTGACCCCATGGGGAGTGCCAGAGACTCCATCAGGCCTCTGGGTTGTCTCAGCCCGAGGAGAGGGGCTGGGTTTCCCACTCCTGTCCTCTTCAGTCTTGGGGCGAGAGCCATTCTGGGGACCGGGCACCACTAGAAGCTCCAGCTGCCTGGGCCTCAGGCAGGCAGCTCTGGAAATGGAAGGGGACCAAAGGGCAGAGCATGGATGGAAGTGAAATTTGAGACTGAGTGCCAAAAGGGAGACTCCCACAGTCAGCTCACTGCCCCCCAGGAGGATTACCTTTATGTGTCAACTTGGCTGGGTCACGATATCCAGGTATGTGGTCAAATGCCAGTCCAAATGTGGCTGTGAAGATACTTTTTTTAGATGAGATTCGCATTTAAATCCATAGCCTTTGAGTAAAACAGATGACCCTCCATGATGTGGGTGGGCCTCACCTAATCAGCTAAAGGCCATACCAGCCAAAAGACTGAGGACTAGGGAGCTCTCCCAGTCAACTGTCTTAGGACTGGAGCTGTAACATCTTCCCAGGGACTAAAGTCTGCTGGCCTGCCTCCACAATTGTGTGAGTCCATGCATAAATCTATAGATAGATGGAAATAGACGTGCATATAATTACATGTGTATCTACCTGCTAGATGCAGAGAGAGCTGTAGATGTGGCTACACATGGATACAGATGTTTCAGTATGTACTGTGTCTATAGCTGTAGCTGTCCTGTATCTAAACAAACCTCCGTGTGGGGTTGGCTAGGGCTGCCTCATCTGAAGGCACGAGTGGGCTGGAACATCAAGATTGCTTACTCACACAGCTGGTACTCGGTGCTGCCAAGCTCCGCCATGGCCCCTCATGTAGCTTGGGCTTTCTCACTGTGTGGTGTCTGTGCTCGGAGCGGGAGTGTTCTATGGAAACTGCAGACGTCCTCGGATCTAGCCGTGACAGAAGTCATGTTGTGTCTCTTCTGCTGCATCTGTTGGTCAGAGCCAAACACAGGGCCAGTCCAGATAGTCTCTGTTTTGGGTCCAACATCCTAATTTTCCCAGATGAAACCCCAAGATCTGGAATTGGGGAGGGGGGTATAGTGATAGCAGGGACATCTCTCTTTTTAATTGAGGTGAAATTCACGGAATGTAAAGCTAACCGTTCTAAAATGCACAGTTCACAAGTTAGTGCGTTCACAATGTCGTGCAACTACCACCTCTACCTGGTTCCCAAATGTTTTCATCACCCCAGAAGGAAATCCCATCCCGTTAAGCCGTCACCCCCCATTCCCTCCTCCTTCGGCCCCTGACACCCGCCCGTCTGCATTCTGACCTTGTGGATTTACCTAGGCTGAATATTTCATGTAAAAGGATCCTACAGCATGTGATTTTTCTGTGTCTGGCTTCTGTCAATTAGCTTCCTGTTTTCAGGACTTCCTTCCTTTTTATGGCTGAGTGGTGTTCCACTGCGTGGACATACCGCAGTTTGTTTATCTGCTTATCCACTGATGGACATGTGGGTTGTTCCCTCTCTTGGCTGTTGTGGGTGGTGCTACTGTGCACATTCATGCACAAGTATTTGAGTGCAAGAATTTATTATTGAGAACATGCAGGCAGTTAGAAGCCGATCTTAAGCAAGAATGTAAATTCTCTGGCTCCCAATCTCACACATATTTCTAGACTGTGTTAGAATTAGATGCACCCAAGAGATACAAGGATGGAGGGAGGCAGCCTGCCAGGTCCTGGCTCTTTCTAAGGTGATTTTAACAATGAATCAGGACCAGAAAACTGCTTCAGAGTCAGATCCTTCCCAGATGTTCAGACAAGTCTAATATCATACAAATAAAGTCACCTGGCAATGAGGATTCAAAGAACCGAAGAGGGTTTGATCTTATTCTTTCATTTACAAGATGAGCATGCTGTGCATGCACACGTGTGCAAGCGTGCACACACACACACACACACACACACACACACCAGCCTACCATAAGCTGAGTCCTGAAACACCACCAAACATTTTGAATACTTGGAATTGGTTCTCAAAAGATTCTTTCCAGCAAAGCGCCTTCAAGATACTCTTTTTGGGCATGAGGATTTCTTTCATCTTCCCAAACCCAGGAAAGATCCACGGTAAATGACAGCTCCTGAGAAAATATGAGCATTGTGGCTGGAACAGAAAGAACCCGACATTTCCAGCTTTAAAACCTCTGCATTTCACGGGTCCCCGGAACTGTCTTTGTTGCTGTATTTTGAAAGAAACATTATCACCCCCAGGGTCCCTGGCAGGTTGTAGGCTTTGAGTTACGGCTTTGGATCTTGCTATATGTTGGTTGTTATGCAAAATTAATTATCTTGGTCATTTGAATGCTTTCCCCCAAACATAATATAATCTCATTACAGACTACTCCATACCAGAGTGAATCACGAGCCAGATTCCATTTAGGAAATTGAAGGTAATTTAGAGTTATATGATTTGCAAAAAAAAAAGAAGCCCCTTTCTCTGCTAAATGCTAATTTGGTCTGTCTCTATAATGTAGAAGTGACATTCATTTGGTTGGGGAATTGCTATAAATGTGTAGGAGACTTGGGGCAGCCGAAGGGACAGTTCAGAATTTTGGAGTGAGTTACCTACAAATAGCTGATGCATAAGAACTCTGGGATCCATGCTGCAAAGGACAGAAGGCCAATAGGTGGGCATCCCAGAGGATGACATTTGTGTGCAGGTGAGTGGGAGAGCCCATGGGGACTGCAGCCTCACACCCGAGAGATTGCTGTGAGCAGAGAGAAGGCAAGGCATTTGGAGAAAGTGGAAGGGGAAGAGAGCCCGGGCCCCTGGGCCAGCGGATTTTAGCTTAACAGCGTGTATTAGGTTGTGAGAGTCACCTTAACAACGTAACACAGACCTGTAGCTTAAGCAACAGAAATTTATTTTCTCACAGTTCTGGAGGCTGAGGCCTGAGATCCAGGGGTCAGCAGGGGTGGTTTCTTTCTGAGGCCTCTCTCCTTGGTGTGCAGATGACCATTTTCTCCTGTGTCCTGGCCTGGTGGTCCCCCATGCCTGTGTCCTGACCTCCTCCTCTTAGAAGAACTCCAATCAGAGTGGATTGGGGCCCACCCTTGTGACCTCATTTTACCTTAACCACCTCTCCGTAGACCCCCATCTCCACATGCAGTCACTTGCAGAGGTGCTGGGGGCTAGGACTTCAACCACCTGAATTTGCAAGTGACACAGTTCAGCCCGCAGAGGAGCGTGGAGGCGGAGTGCCCTCCATCCAGACGCCACCCCATCCCACCCTGGTGTCCAGAGCAGCCTAACCTGACCTCCCTCTTCCACCCTCCCCACTTTCTGGTGCCTTCTGCACACAGTAGCCAGAGTGAGCGATGTCCTTAAAACACCTATCAGGTCCTGACATTGCCCCCAGGCCTTTGGTGGCCTCCCACTGTGGTTTGAGTGAATACAAACTCTTCAGCGGGGCACCGGAACAGACCGCTGCCTCTCTCCATCTCTGATCTCTGGTCATTCTACTCCTGTGTCTCCCCCTTGAGCTCCTGGGTCTTTTCTTCTCTGCTACCTTCTCCTTCCACGAGGAGACACTTGTCTCTGCTCTGTCAAGCCAGCTCATTCCTACTCATCCTTGGAGTCTCCATTTAAGTATCACTTCCTCAGGAAAGTCATCCCTAAATCTCCCTCCTGTTGACTGGAAGGAGCCCTTCCACTGCCAAGCGTGTAGCGGGCAGCCACTAGATATTTGCCCAACAGAAGAGAAAATGAATGAATGAATGAAATGATCGATCAATTGAGCAAACAAAAGAACAAATATCTCCAGAAACAGTACAGTGACTTTCAATCCCTCCAATGAAAGTTGACAGCATCAACCGCAGAGTCATGATCTCAACGGTGGCATAAAGGAAATAGCCATGGGGAATTGGGGGTGTTCTCAACCTTGCCCACCCTGAGGAAGGGCCTAACAGGAGGAGCTCACTTTTCCCACTTCTTACTCCTCATAACCCACTGCAAGGGATGATATACGGCTAAGGGTTTGGGCTCTCTCTGGCCTGTGACCTTCCCACCCAAACTTCTCTCCCATGAAATATATCAAATTATAAACCACAGAGACTGAAGCTGAGGAATGTTTTAAGTGGCAGTGAGAGTCCCCATGAGACTTCTCCCTGGTTTCTTTTTCTTGGATTATTATGATCCAAAAGCCTGTTCAAGCCAATCCTTCCCTCCACCTTGGGATTATGGTTCTGAGTTAAAAAAACAACCTTCAAAGAATTTAAGAACCTTGTTCAGACTCCTACAAGTATAATTGTTAGTGAAATGTGAGCACATCAAATTTGTAAATCATTTCTTGAAAGGGTGAATCTCATTCCCTACGAAATAATAGTGTCAGACCTTAAGACTAGGAGGTGAGTGTAAGTAGTTCATCAGGAAATTGATTCCAGAAAGGGAAGTGTCATCAGCTCACTAATGCCCACCCCCACAAAAGATGTCCAGATCCCAATCCCTGCAACCTGTGACTATTTGATGGCAAAAAGCGACTTTTTGCAGATGTGGTTCAGCTAAGGATCTTGAGGCAGGGAGATTGTTCTGGATTGGGTGGGCCCTTAATACAGTCACATGTATTTGTGACAACACAAGAGAAGACCATGTAGAGACACAGACGGAATTCGGAGTGATGTGCCCATAAACCAAGGAATGCCAAGGATTGCACCACCGCCAGGCTCTGGAAAAGGCAAGGAACAGATTCTCCCCTAGAGCCTCTGGAGGGAACGTGGCCCCACTGACTCTTGATTTCAGCCCAGGAGACTGATTTCCGACATCTGGCCTCCAGAACTGTGAGGGACTGGTGTCTGTTGTCTTAAGCCACCCAGCTTGCAATCATTTGTTATAGAAGCCACAGGAAACCAATCCAGGAAGAAAGCCAATGCTGTGCATGTCACCAAGCAGCTCACTGACGTGGCTGGCTGAGCAGGGCTCAGTCCTGCTGGGGTGGTAGGAGACTGTGGCTCACACCTCAGAGCCACCCCAGCTTTGGGGGGAGGAGCTGGGGGTTTGTTCACTGACTCTCATCAATCACTGGTTGAAGGGTATCCCTGGGGGGCTCCACTCTCTGTCCCACGTGCAAACCAAGCAGGTGCCAAAAGCCAGACAGAGCTCTCCGAAAGTTCTGGTTGCTGCAGTTATAAGCCAGGGGTGAATCATTGTGCGAAGGGCACATGAGCAGGAAACCAACAATGTCTGCTATACATACAAAAATAAATGAGAAACTCAAAAGTGAAGACCCAAACTAGGGCACAGAGGTGGAGCCTGAACTAAGACATTTTTCAGTGGATAAATCAGGACGCTGATAGATGTAGCTGAATACCGGCCATAGATGCATAGTGTTATCTGTTGGAACAGATATTAGAACAAGAAGAAGAACCAGCACTGGTTGAGCATTTCCATCGACCAAGCACTTGCATCTTCTTTTCCTTTACTATGCCGTAATCCTCTTTACCGTAATGCTTTTGTTTTCTCAGGCCGCTGTAACAGATGACCACCAATGGCGGTGGGGCTGAAAACAACAGAATTGATTCTCTCATAGTTCTGGCGGCCACAAGTCTGAGGTCAAGGTGTTGGTAGGGTTGGTAGGTTGGCTCTGCTCCATCTACTCCTTGCCCCTCTCCCTTTGCTGCTGATGGATGTCAGAAATTCTTGGCACTCCCTGGCTTGTTGACGCATCACTGCGATTTCCGTTTCCATCTTCATGTGACCTCTCAGTGTGCTCTCCTCTTCTTACAAGGACACCCATCATTTAGGGCCACCCTAAATCCAGGAGGATCTCATCTCAAGACCCTTAAATGACTACATCTGCAAAGACCCTGCTTCCAAATAAGGCCACATTCTGAGGTTCTGGTGGACGTGAATTTGGGGGTGGGGGTGGGGATACTATTTGACCCACTGGAAGTAGTTATTAGTATCTGCATTTTTACAAATGAGAGAACTGAGTTGCCCAAGATCACAGGGGTGGTGGGCGGAAGACGGACGACTTCACCCCAGGTTTATAGGACAGCATGGTGTTCAGACTCACCCCAGACCTGCTGGAGGGGCTGTGGAGTTATTTGAAGACTCTGAGAAAAGGCTCCCAGCAAAAGTGGCTCAAGGTGGACAGGCACAACTCATGCTTGGTACATATTTGGATTGCATGACTGAAGGAATATTCCCCAAAGACCTCCAGTTCCAGGCTGGGATGCAAATCGAGCATTTCTCTTTCATGACTACCTGATGCCCTGGAAAACCGGGGAGGGGGAGGCATGAGCTGGCCGAGATCAATGGTGCAGTTTGTGCTTCTGTCTACTGCTGTTGTCCTTGGCATTAGAAAAACCCTCAGCCACAATCAATTTTATATTTTATTGCCTTTTTACCTGGTTCTCCAACAGTTTCAAGTATACTGGAGCATCTTTTATTCTTTTTTTTTTTTTTTTACTTTCCCCCTTTTTTATTGTTATGTTAATCCCCATACATTACATCATTAGTTTTAGATGTAGTATTCCATGATTCATTCTTTGTGCATAACACCCAGTGCTCCATGCAGAACGTGCCCTCCTCAATACCCATCACCAGGCTAACCCATCCTCCCACCCCCCTCCCCTCTAGAACCCTCAGTTTGTTTTTCAGAGTCCATCGTCTCTCATAATTCGTCTCCCCCTCCGATTTCCCCCCCTTCATTCTTCCCCTCCTGCTATCTTCTTCTTCTTCTTTTTTTTTTCCTTAACATATATTGCATTATTTGTTTCAGAGGTATAGATCTGAGATTCAACAGTCTTGCACAATTCACAGCACTTACCAGAGCACATACCCTCCCCAGTGTCCATCACCCAGTCACCCCATCCCTCCCACCCCACCCCCCACTCCAGAAACCCTCAGTTTGTTTCCTGAGATTAAGAAGTCCTCATATCAGTGAGGTCATATGATACATGTCTTTCCCTGTTTGACTTATTTCGCTCAGCATAATACCCTCCAGTTCCATCCACGTCATTGCAAATGGCAAGATCTCATTCCTTTTGATGGCTGCATAATATTCCATTATATATATATACCACATCTTCTTTATCCATTCATCTATCGATGGACATCTTGGCTCTTTCCACAGTTTGGCTATTGTGGACATTGCTGCTATAAACATCGGGGTGCATGTACCCTTTTGGATCCCTACTTTTGTATCTTTGGGGTAAATACCCAGTAGTGCAATTGCTGGATCATATGGTAGCTCTATTTTCAACTTTTTGAGGAACCTCCATACTGTTTTCCAGAGTTGGCTGCACCAGCTTGCATTCCCACTAACGGTGTAGGAGGGTTCCCCTTTCTCCGCATCCCCGCCAACATCTGTCGTTTCCTGACTTGTTCATTTTAGCCATTCTGACTGGTGTGAGGTGGTATCTCATTGAGGTTTTGATTTGGATTTCCCTGATACCGAGCGATATTGAGCTCTTTTTCATGTGTCTGTTGGCCATTTGGATGTCTTCTTTGGAAAAATGTCTGTTCATGTCTTCTGCCCATTTCTTGATTGGATTCTTTGTTCTTTGGGTGTTGAGTTTGATAAGTTCTTTATAGATTTTGGATACTAGCCCTTTATCTGATATGTCATTTGCAAATATCTTCTCCCATTCTGTCGGTTGTCTTTTGGTTTTGTTGACTGTTTCCTTTGCTTTGCAAAAGCTTTTTATCTTGATGAAGTCCCAATAGTTCATTTTTGCCCTTGCTTCCCTTACCTTTGGTGATGTTTCTAGGAAGAAGTTGCTGCGGCTGAGGTCGAAGAGGTTGCTGCCTGTGTTCTCCTTTAGGATTTTGATGGACTTCTGTCTCACATTGAGGTCTTTCAACCATTTGGAGTCTATTTTTGTGTGTGGTGTAAGGAAATGGTCCAGTTTCATTCTTCTGCATGTGGCTGTCCAATTTTCCCAACACCATTTGTTGAAGAGACTGTCTTTTTTCCATTGGATATTCTTTCCTGCTTTGTCAAAGATTAGTTGACCATAGAGTTGAGGGTCCATTTCTGGGCTCTCTATTCTGTTCCATTGATCTATGTGTCTGTTTTTGTGCCAGTACCATACTGTCTTGATGATGACAGCTTTGTAATAGAGCTGGAAGTCCAGAATTGTGATGCCGCCAGCTTTGCTTTTCTTTTTCAACATTCCTCTGGCTACTCGGCGTCTTTTCTGGTTCCATACAAATTTTAGGATTATTTGTTCCATTTCTTTGAAAAAAGTGGATGGTATTTTGATGGGGATTGCATTGAATGTGTAGATTGCTCTAGGTAGCATTGACATCTTCACAGTATTTGTTCTTCCAATCCATGAGCATGGAACGTTTTTCCGTTTCTTTGTGTCTTCCTCAATTTCTTTCATGAGTATTTTATAGTTTTCTGAGTACAGATCCTTTGCCTCTTTGGTTAGATTTATGCCTAGGTATCTTATGGTTTTGGGTGCAATTGTAAATGGGATCAACTCCTTAATTTCTCTTTCTTCTGTCTGTTGTTGGTGTATAGGAATGCCACTGACTTCTGTGCATTGATTTTATATCCTGCCACTTTACTGAATTCCTGTATGAGTTCTAGCAGATTTGGGGTGGAGTCTTTGGGGTTTTCCACATAAAGTATCATATCATCTGCAACCAGTGAGAGTTTGACCTCTTCTTTGCCAATTTGGATGCCTTTTATTTCTTTTTGTTGTCTGATTGCTGTGGCTAGGACTTCTAATACTATGTTGAATAGCAGTGGTGATAGTGGACATCCCTGCCGCGTTCCTGACCTTAGGGGGAAAGCTCTCAGTTTTTCCCCATTGAGAATGATATTCACTGTGGGTTTTTCATAGATGGCTTTTATGATATTGAGGTATGTACCCTCTATGCTTATACTCTAAAGAGTTTTGATCAAGAAAGGATGCTCTACTTTGTCAGATGCTTTTTCTGCATCTATTGAGAGGATCATATGATTCTTGTTCTTTCTTTTGTTAATGTATTGTATCACGTTGATTGATTTGCAGATGTTGAACCAACCTTGCAGCCCAGGGATAAATCCCACTTGGTCGTGGTGAATAATCCTTTTAATGTACTGTTGGATCCTATTGGCTAGTATTTTGGTGAGAATTTTTGCATCCATGTCATCAGGGATATTGGTCTGTAGTTCTCCTTTTTGATGGGGTCTTTGTCTGGTTTTGGGATCAAGGTAATGGTGGCCTCATAAAATGAGTTTGGAAGTTTTCCTTCCATTTCTATTTTTTGGAACAGTTTCAGAAGAATAGGTATTAATTCTTCTTGAAATGTTTGGTAGAATTCCCCTGGGAAGCCATCTGGCCCTGGGCTTTTGTTTTTTGGGAGATTTTTGATGACTGCTTCAATTTCCTTGGTGGTTATAGGTCTGTTCAGGTTTTCTATTTCTTCCTGGTTCAGTTTTGGTAGTTGATACATCTCTAGGAATGCATCCATTTCTTCCAGGTTATCTAATTTGCTGGCATAGAGTTGCTCATAATATGTTCTTATAATTGTTTGTATTTCTTTGGTGTTGGTTGTGATCTCTCCTCTTTCATTCATGATTTTGTTGATTTGGGTCATTTCTCTTTTCTTTTTGATAAGTCTGGCCAGGGGTTTATCAATCTTGTTAATTCTTTCAGAGAACCAGCTCCTAGTTTCGTTGATCTGTTCTGCTGTTCTTTTGGTTTTATTTCATTGATTTCTGCTCTGATCTTTATTATTTCTCTTCTCCTGCTGGGTTTAGGCTTTATTTGCTGTTCTTTCTCCAGCTCCTTTAGGTGTAGGGTTAGGTTGTGTACTTGAGACCTTTCTTGTTTCTTGAGAAAGGCTTGTATTGCTATATACTTTCCTCTTAGGACTGCCTTTGCTGCATCCCAGAGATTTTGAATAGTTGTGTTTTCATTTTCATTGGTTTCCATGAATTTTTTTAATTCTTCTTTAATTTCCTGGTTGACCCATTCATTCTTTAGTAGGATGCTCTTTAGCCTCCATGTATTTGAGTTCTTTCCGACTTTCCTCTTGTGATTGAGTTCTAGTTTCAAAGCATTGTGGTCTGAAAATAGGCAGGGAATGATCCCAATCTTTTGGGACCAGTTGAGACCTGATTTATGACCTAGGATGTGATCGATTCTGGAGAATGTTCCATGGGCACTAGAGAAGAATGTATATTCTGTTGCTTTGGGATGGAATGTTCTGAATATGTCTGTGAAGTCCATTTGGTCCAGTGTGTCATTTAAAGTCTTTATTTCCTTGTTGATCTTTTGCTTAGACGATCTGTCCATTTCAGTGAGGGGGGTGTTAAAGTCCCCCACTATTATTGTATTGTTGTCGATGTGTTTCTTTGCTTTTGTTATTAATTGCCTTATATAATTGGCTGCTCCCATGTTAGGGGCATAGATATTTACAATTGTTAGATCTTCTTGTTGGATAGACCCTTTAAGTAGGATATAGTGTCCTTCCTCATCTCTTATTACAGTCTTTGGTTTAAAATCTAATTTGTCTGATATAAGGATTGCCACCCCA
>NW_022589782.1:2251725-2308311 GCF_004348235.1 Phoca vitulina | reverse complement strand
CAACCCCGAGCTGAGAGCCCGCGCCTGGGCTCCGTCTCTGCAGCCGGCTTCCCTGCTCCGATCCCTGGGAGCTCTGCCGCACTCAGGCACCCCCGGGCTTTCTGTGACCCCGAGGGTCCTGAGACCACACTGTCCCGCGAGGGTTCCACCCCCCACTTCGCCACCAGAGTGACGTCCCTCAGCGGAGCCGACTCTGAAAGTTCCGACTTTGTGCCCCGCGGCTCTATCACTTGCCAGAAGCGGCCGACGGAGGCCCCTCCCCCGCCGTCTATGCTCCCGAATATCGCCTCGGATTCACTTCTCCGCACGTCCTACCTTCCAGAAAGTGGTCGCTTTTCTGTTCAGAGAGTTGTTGCTCTTCTTTTCTTCGATCTCCTGTTGAGTTTGTAGGTGTTCAGATTGGTTTGACCCCTATCCAGCTGAATTCCTGGGACCAGACGAAATCCAGGTCTCCTACTCCTCCGCCATCTTGCTCCTCCCCCTCGAGCATCTTTTATTCTTAATGGTCTGTCCTCCCGAAATTTATTTTTGGAAACAAATGAGTAAACAACAGAAACCAAACGCAGCTTGATCCCAGTAACTCTGAACCCAACAAACTGGGGCTTTTCTTTCGGTTCTTTGCCACTTCCAAGGCTGTAAAAGGGTCTTATGAGTCATTAATTTGTTATTTATGCAGAGCCACTAAGTGGCACACACTGTGGAAGGAGGCTGGGATTCTTCATGAATGCGGCCTCTGACCCTGACCGCCCATCTCCTCTTCAGAGGGAAACACAGGACTTTAGGTTAAGGAGCTGCCAGTTCATTGTGCCCTGGTTTTCAACGCCCAGATGACCATTTTTCACCCTTATCCTCATCTTCAGTCAAAAACACGGAACGCAAAACACAAGGACAGAATTCTAAACTCTAAGGGGGGAACATCCAGGTCCCAGAGCAGTGAATTAGTCAAACCTGAAAAGTGACTGTCTCCAAACAGAATGACAAATTTTCATCTATATTATCTTCGCTACCATATGATGCTGACACCAACTACCAGGAGTTAGGTCAGATTTCACAGTGAAGATGGCCCTCACTTCAGGCGCTGGCTGCAAGCTCAGAAGTCCCCAGACCACCTGCACTTCTGACCATCTGGCTACGGATCCACGGCCCCGGCTGCTCCCTCAGGTTCAATAATTCATAAGAACAACTCCTAGGACTCAAGAAAGCACTGTGCTGACTTCTACTGTTTTTATTATAAAGATTACAAATTAGGGCCAGCTGAAAGAAGAGACCCATCAGACAAGGACGGGGAAGAAGAGCCAAGTGTCTGTGTCCTCAGATGCTTCCTGTTCCCCACACACAGATGTCTGATTATCAACCCAAAGCCTGCTGAGCTTTGGTGTCCAGAGTTTTTACTGGGGTTTCATTACGTAGGCACTATTGATTGAATCACTGGTCCCATGATTGAACTCAATCCAGCCCAGAGGTTGGGCAGATGTCACCCGACTTGGAGAGCCCCAACCCTGTCATCAGACAGTTGGTCCTTCTGGTGTGGCCGGGCCCCCGTCTGCACCATCTTGCTGGGGCTCTGAGTCAGTTGGTCCTTCTGGTGTGGCCCCCATCTGCAGCATCTTGTTAGCATAAACTCAGGTGTGGTCTGAGAGGCCCACCATGAATAACAGACACCCCTCTCTCTGTCTGATTGGGAAATTGCCACGGTTCAGACACCCCCTCCCAGGAACGGGAGACAAAGTCAGCCAGACGCACTGACATCAACACATATTTATACAATTGATGGGACCCAGATTTTAAGAAGTGTTCTCTCTCCTCTCTCACTGATGAGAATCTTTTGTCACTGTGTCTGTTTTGCAGTTCCTAAAGAGAAGGGATTCTTGCTTGCTGGACTCTGATTTACAGGACAGGTAAACGTAGGAAGGGAGCCCGAGAGCCAGGGCCTGGGAAGGAGTTGGGGCCGGGGGTAAGTTTGGCCAATTAGAGCCTCGGGAGCAGCTGGGCACGGGGGACAGGAGGGACGGGGCTGTAAGAAGTGCACGTGAGGGGCTTAAGTTAGACTCCCCGTAATATGTGTGGAGAAATGGGACAGGACTTAGGAACTAAATTCATTTCAACTTTTGACAGTGGACCTGTGCTTTGAAATACCTTGTCCCTCAGAGATGGAGGCTCAGGGGCCCTTCCCCTGGGAGGTATCATGACTTCCTCCGTATCCGGATCTTCTTTTCCCCCTTCACTCTCCATCCTCACTTCGTAAGTGGGAGCCAGTTCACATGTGTGTGCTTCCAGCTCAACTACAGGCAGGAAAGGCATGTGCTGGGTCTGGCGGGAGTCCAAGGATGAAAGTGCAAAGGCCCTGGGGCCCGAGGGTGGGTGGTTTGGTCGTGGATGTAATCCATGCTCTTTTCTGTACAACTGGATTCCTCTTGGTGCTGGGCATGGGGTGATGAGGGGAGACACCTCAACAAGACAGTGGGAATCTCCAGTTCCACCATGAGTCAGGGGCCAGGGGCTAACACCTGAACCTCTTCAAGAGTCAGCGCTAGGATCCTCATCTGCAAAATGGGGACTGGCTTACTCTGAGCGTGTTGGCACAGCCAGCATCCTCCTTTGGAACCTATTTTAATGAACATCCACTGATTCTCCTTCGCTGTATCTGCATTTTTGTGCCTAGGGGATGTTTTCCAGATACTCTGTTAGATAAAGGAGCTGGTAGATAAAGAACAGCTCCTGTGCTCCCAGGTGCAATCACCCCGATGCCATTCTAAGTTGTCCCCAGGGTCCCCGGGGGGATGGAGTGCTCCTCTTGTCCCCAGTGGTGACTTGTTCACCAAGCTCCCTGTGTTCTCAGTTCTCAGTTGTTTCCCTTTGCCCTACCATGTTTCCTGGGATCACCTCCCAAATAAATCGCTTGCACAAAGATCCTTGTCTCAACACTGGCTGCCAGGGAAGCCCAAACCAAGACATGAAGTTATCGTGAGGTTGAGATTCTATGTCAAAGGGCTCGGCACGGGGCTGGCATCTAGCAAGGTGCGTTCACTGTCTGATGCAATCCTGACCCTCGGATGGGCGGGATTTGCAGGGGAGGTGGGCTTTGGAGAGAGTTGGGAGGGGTCCGGGTGGAAGGGAGCTGGCGGAAGGATGGTGCCCAGGCAGGAGGAAAGAGCGCCACCTATTTGGTGGGAAGGAAGGGGAGGCAGAAGAGTGGGTGAAGGGTTGGCCAAAGTCACCCACCCAAGGAAAACAGAGATCATTACCCTTCTAAACTCCCCATTCCTAAGGGGGGGGGGAGGTAGATTTATTTCTCAGAGTCTATGCCCATGGTCCCCCCAGCTCTATGCAGTTCTGTTTTCCTGGTCCCTGAGCCCACAGTTCTGGTAGCACAGGTGGACTCCTTCACCTGGGCTACAGTACTTTTTCCCTCTCTTCATTGTTATTCCTGTTATTGATATCACTTCAAGCATAAAGCTTTATTGTAATCAGAGCAGGATTTTATATCTCTAGACTGCCTTTCATCTGACACTTGTCTGACACTCACCAAAGACACTGGAAACTTTAAAGAAGCCACACAAAGCTCTCCTTGGCTCCACCCTCCTCTTAAAGGCAAGTGTGGGGGGCAGGAGAGGAAACAGATCTGATCACATATTTACTCACCATCCTCCCTGGCTTCTCACAACAAACCAGTGAGGTAGGAATTATTAGCCCCAGTTTGCAGATACAGAAAGGAGCTTCCTGGAAACAAACGTAGTGGTTTCTCAGTTCAAGGTCACGTGACCCAGACCACACACATTCCCAAAAGGCTTCCCACGCCGACTTGCAACATCTCCAGATGAAGCACACGGACCAGTTAGAAGGAAGACGGGTTTCCTCCTACAGCTATATATCGACGCACGCTGCCTTCCTGCATAATTAATCAACATCTTTTTAAAGTAAGCCCTCTAATCAAACGTGGGGAAAGAACGATTGTATCACACTGTGTGTTAAAAGAGTTCATTTCTTTCAGGAAAATATTTTAAAATACACAATTTTGTGGCAATTTTCGGCATGTTGTCACATGTTAAGAATTGTGGGAACCTTGAGAATGGAGATCTAAAAATACTGTATTATGTATTTGAACGTTGCCAAGAGAGTCAATCTTAAGAGTCCTCATCAGGAGAAACGACTTGTTAACTATGGGTAGTGATGGATGTTAACCAAATTTACTGTGTGGAGCATTTCACAACATGCACGCACACCAAATCATGATGCTGTGTACCTACAACTAACACAGTGTTACATGGCAATTATATCTCAACACTGGAGGGGAAAAGGAACATAAGTGAGATTCTCCAAGGGTAAACATCCCTGTATCATGAGATCATAACAAAACAAAACAATGTAACAACATTCTTAGCTCCGGGCTGCAGGAGAACAGACTGTGGGTTGGATTTGGCCCAAGGGCTGTAGTTTGCTGACCCTTACTATGCTAGATGATGCACCGTCAAGAAAAAAAAAAAAGGCAGGTGCCCTGGCCATTCCTGATTCCCAAGAGACCATCTCTCAGCCTTCTCCGGTGCCTTTTATTCTGTCTTGGGCTGGGGACCCCAGAAGCAGACCCTGAAACAAGGTTGGAACGTAAGCGGTTTACATGGGCGGTGGTCCCAGAGCATCCCGGTGGGAGAGTAAGGAGATGGGACAGGAAATGAAGGCAATGAGCAAAGGTTTTCCGTTGATCCAGTTACCGTGGTGGGCAGCTGGAGCCCAGCTGGGGCTGGTCCTGCTGGGGACCCCTAGGAGACGGGTGGACCACAGCTCAGAGTTACGCTGCTACACAGGTGTGTGACTTGGGGTGATCATCCTCCGACGGCACCTGCTATTTGCTGAGAGCTGCTCATGTAAGCCACAGACAGCCTCCAGGTGGGGATCCCAGGTGGCTGAAGCTGGCAAGGGTGGGGCCTCTGTCACCAGAAGTGGCGAGCACCAGGGGACTTGAGTGGGACACTGGCCGCCTCCTCCTCCCGTTACAGCGTCTTTGGGGAGCATGCACTTCTATTAGAAATAGCTAATCTCGCTCTTTTTTTAAATTTTATTTTATTATGTTAATCACCATACATTACATCATTAGTTTTTGATGTACTGTTCCATGATTCATTGTTTGCATATAACACCCGGTGCTCCATTCAGTACGTGCCCTCTTTAATACCCATCACCGGGCTAACCCATCCTCCCACCCACTCCCCTCTAGAACCCTCAGCTTGTTTCTCGGAGTCCATAGTCTCTCATGGTTTGTCTCCCCCTCCGATTCCCCCCCTTCATTTTTCCCTTCCTACTATCTTCTTCTTTTTTTTTTTTTAACATATAATGTATTATTTGTTTCAGAAAAAAAAAAGAAAACAAAAGAGTTAAAATAGACACAAAATATGAATGATATATATAAAGATTATTGTTACTATGAGGAGGAAGAAAAAATCCTGTTTTAGAGTATTTGAAATTATTTCATAAAGCTGTCAATCCCATTTATTTTATTCCATATATTTAAAGATATCTCATTAAAAATACCAATAGAATTAAAAAAAAAAAAGAAATAGCTAATCTCAGAGAGCTCATGTAAGGAAACCATACTCTCCCTATGTTCACCCCTCTCCGTGTAAAAAAATGGCACAGTTTAAATATATTATCTTTGACAAGCCCGAGAATGCAAGCCCCTAGAGGGCAGGAGTGAAATCAACAGGTCCGTTTCTCCCCCTTTCTTATTCATAGCACCCCATTCCTTCCAAAGGCTCAGTAACAAAGCCACATTAACAAAACTTTCCACTCTGAGGAGGCCAAGGTGGTGGCTGGTGGCGGGTCAAGCCTGCACTACTATTCCTTTTAACAGAACAGAAATCGAAAGAGCCGCAGCCGTGGGCCCAAGATCACGTGCTGTGTCCCAGGGGGGCCGTGCCATGCTCACCCGCCCTTGCTCCACCCAGGGGTGTGCAGGACTCCACACTGGAGCCCCCGTGGCACCGTCACCCTGCCCTCTCCTCCCAGACTGTGGGCCCCAACAGCGGTGCTGAGATAGAGCAGAGACTGCCATTCAGGGGGTCCCCAGACCCTCTTGGTCAAATCTGCAAGGGTTTGTGAAGGGTCTTCTGTGCACAGGGTGGGGAGGGAGGCAGCAGTGGGTGCTGTGGTCCATGCCAGTGGGTGATCTGGCATGTGCCTCAGAGTCTGATTTGTGTCAAAGGAGGGTTCAGAGACTGCCAGCAAAGTAGGGTCGGCATCAGCGCACCAAGGGAGGGGTGGTGGGAACCACCCGCTGATTGTACTGGCAACTCTACATAATGCCTGTGATAAATTACTCCTTCTTAAAAAACATCTTTGATGGGTCTAAGTGCTAAACAATTGCTGGGGTTACTGTTGGGTTTTAATAGTATATAGGTGAGCCTCAGATTAGCACATTCTTAGTACTACTTGAAACTTAATAAATATTGTATTCTGCAGGGGAGTTAATTCAGTTCTTTAGTCCACCTCCAGCACACACCAGCTCAGCTACACAGCATGCTCGGTTCAAGAGTATGTTGTCATGGGAACAAGACAAGGATGCTTCTACTGGAGCACCTGGCCAAGGCAATTAGGCAAGAAAAAGAAAGAAAAGGCATCCAGATTAGAAAAAAAAAGAAGTAAAACCATCTCTATTTGCAGATGACATGATCCTGTATATGGAAAATCCCAAGGAATCCACTAAACCACTATTAACACTAATAAATAATTTCAGCAAGATTGAGAGATACAAGATCAATGTACAAAAATCGATCGTATTTCTATACACTAGCAATAAACAATATGAAAACAAAATCAAGAAAACTATTTACAATATTAAGGAAAAAATTAAGAAAACTATTCACTTACAATAGCATCAAAAGCAATAAAATACTTAAGAATAAATTTAACAGGGGAGCCTGGGTGGCTCAGTTAGTAAAGCAGCTGGCTCTTGATTTCAGCTCAGGTCATGATCTCAGGGTCCTGGGATCAAGCCCCAAGTTGGGCTCCACATTCAGTGAGGGGTGTGCTTGGAGATTCTCTCTCTCCCTCTACTCCTCCCCCCAGCACACATGCTCTCTCTCTCTAAAATAAATAAATAAATCTTTAAAAAGGAGAATAAATTTAATAGAAGTGAAGACTTACACACTGAAAACTATAAAAATATCAATGAAAGAAAGATCTAAATAAATGAGAAGACATCCCATGTTCATCCTCCTCAAACTGATCTATAGACTTAACACAATTCTATCAAAAACTCCTCTGGCTGTTGTGCAAAAATTGACAAGCTGACTCTAAAATTCATATGGAAATTTAAGGGGCCAAGAATAGCCAAGACAATCTTGAAAATGAAGAACAAAGTTGAAGAACTCAACTTCCTGATTTCAAAGCTTACTACAAAGCTACTGTAATCAAGATATTGTGGTGCTAGCTTAATGATGGACATATACATAATGGAATAAAATTGAGACTCCAAAAATAAACCCTCACTTACAGACAATTGATTCTCAACAAAGGGGCCAAGACAATTCAGTGAGGAAAGAACTGTCTTTTCAATGAGGGTGCTGGGACAAATAGAAGTCCACCTGCAAGAGAATGAATTTAGACCCCTACCTCACTCCATACACAAATATTACATCAAAGTGGATCACAGACATAAATGTAAAGACTGAAATTATGACCCTCTTAGAAGAAAACATGGGAGTAAATTGGGTTAGTCATGTATTTCTCAGATATTTCATCAATGCACAAAGTGGCAAAAGAAAAGATCAAGTGGACCACATCAAAATTAAAATTATTCCTGCAAACAATACCATCAGGAAAGTGAAAAGAACCCACAGAATGAGGGAGAATATTTACAAATCACAAATCTGATAAGGGACTTGTATCCAGAATACATAAAGAACCCTTATAACTCAATAATAAAAAGTCAACCGCATGTTTTAAATGGTTGAAGAATTTGAATAGACGTGTCTCTAAAGAAGCCAATAAATACATAAAAAGGTGCTCAGTATCATTAGTCATTAGGGAAATGCAGATCAGAACCACAACGAGATACCACTTCACACCCATTAGAATGTTTACAATAGAAGAGACAGACAAGTGTCAGCAAGAAAAGGGAAAATCAGAATTCTCATACACTGTTGGCGGGATTGTAAATGGTGCAGCTGCTTTGGAAAACAGTTTGGCCGTTCCTCAAAGTGTTCTAATTTAATGTGACCCTAAAATCCTACTCTTAGGCACCTACTCAAGTGAGAGGACATGGATGTCAACACAAGAACTTGTACGTAAATGTTCATAGCCTTACTTGTAGTTGCCCAAAAGTGGAAACCACCTCTATGTCCGTCAACTGATAAAGAGACCAACGAAATGTGGTGCATTTAGAGAAATGAGTATTATTTGGCAACATAAAGAATAAAATACCGATTCATGCCATGTCATGAAGGAACCTTGGAAACCTTTTGCTAAATGAAGAAGCCAGATACAAAAGTCCACCTATTGCATGATTCCTTTTGTAGAAAATGTTCAGAATAGGCAAATCTATAGAAATAGAGATTAGTGGTGGGGGGGGTAGGGAGGGGTGGTGGAGGAGGGCTTGGGGGGGGGGGGGGGGAGGGCCGCCAGTGGGTACTGGGCTTGTTTGGGGGTGGCTAAAAAAGTTCTCAAATTAGGCTATGGTATGATTACACAGCTCTGTAGAGACTGATACCGAAAACCATCGAATTGTACCCTTTAAATAGGTGAACTTTATGGTACACAAATTATATCTCAATAAAGCTATTTAAAATTTAGAAGTTCCTAAAGGTTCAGAATTGTTAGAAGCTCATTTGAGACTGGTTCCTATCTCTAACCCTTCAGCACTGCATACTTTTGTCTTGAAACAGCAGATTTCTAATGAATAACAATAGCACAGTGATTATAAAGCACAAAACAACTTGAATTACTTCATTTCTGCCATTCTTGTGGCCGCTGGGAGTTGTCATTTATGTTTAAAATTTAAAACAGGGAAACGGGGCGAATCACGAGCTGTAATGTTTATCTCATTAAGTACACATTTTTGTTTACACGTGAAATATTTTCCCATATTTGAATATCTTTAAAATTGAAATTCATTTTTTCTATAACTGGTCATTGTTTTAAAATCCAAAACCGAGCAAATAATGATTGTTACTGCCCATGATATAATTGTAACTGAAACTAATTCTGAAGTATAGAGGATAGGGTTTACAAACGATCTCCTCTGGCCATCACATATGCCGGGGCTGGGGCTGGGGGTGGGACATGTCCTTAGGGTTGGAATGTCACACTCTAAATAAACTAGGTGTACCCGCAGTAATCTAGGCAGGCCGGATGGATCTCCGTAGTTACTAATAGGATATTGATACATTTCATGTGTTGGTCAAGTCCTTTACCGTTGGGTGGGCTAGTAGTGCATCATGATTTAATCTTGCATCCCCTAAAACCAAAGTCAGTGCTGAAAACAAGTAGCGTGAATACGGAATATGTAACTGGCACGTGTGTGTTTGTGCGTGGGCACGCACACGAGCGTGCACACGAGTGTTCATTTGGCTGTTTGGTGGCTCTTGTTTGGTTTGGTTTTGATTTTGCTCTGTGTGTTATCCCTCTCGGCAACTCCCACATGGGGGTCTCAGACAAACCTTTCTACCTCGACGGTGTCTCGTGTCTTCATCTGGTATGTTTATCTCTCGGCTCGGTGTTTTGAGCCATGTTGTTCGTTCCCAGCATTTGCTTCTGTCTGATCGCCCCCTGGAGCAATTTGTTCTTCTTCCCACCTCCTATCATCCCTCCCTTCCTTTGCTCCCTGCAAAGTTCCCTTCCCTCCTGTTTGTTCTCCCAGCCAATCCTTGATTTGCAGTTGCCAAGTTTCCTGTGTTCTGACACCCTGAACTCAGCCATTTCAGTGCGAACATTTCCAACGGACACAAGTCTTCGATAAATCGAAGGTCAGAAACACAAATCTTCCACACTGCGCACGAGTGAGTTCAAAGTAGATAACAATGTGCTTAATTTTATAGAATGTAAAATATTCGCAGGCTTAAGCTTAAAAGGATTAAATAAGCCCATGCCTCGAAAGGCACCTAATTCTTCTAACTAGTCACCACATAACGGTCACAGGCTGGCGTCGACATTGAGAAAGTGACAGGTGCTTTTCACATCAGTCATGGAGGGCTGCTTACTTCTTCACTGGCTGGAGTGATCTCGCACATGCCATGCTCAGCTGAGCCTTGGGGAAATATACTGCAGTGTGTTATGCACACAGATACTGAGGGATGCCTCATAAAAACCCAGACTACTATAAAACAGTTTGAGAACCACTGGTGTGTAGATGACTATGTTTAAAGTGGCCAATTCTATAAGCCACCACATTCGTATTTTTAATGAGCCCTGACTTTGGTGCTCAAACATTGTGTGCTAAAAACAGACATAACTCAGCCATTTGTATTACTTGGGTGTTTCCAGTTGCTTTCTCTAAAAGCAGAGGGAGGGGAAAAAGCAATTGGCAGGCATGGTGATGGATGAGCCGGGCTACATATTTTCCATTTTTAAACAGGCGGACCAAAAGCAAATATCGGGCCCCTCTTACGGTCTGCGCGGAGAGGGACGGACTCCACTTGATGAAGCACCTTTCAAGCCTCAGGTAACCCAGAGCGTTTTAGAGCCTAATCAGTTACATGCTGGTAATACAGTCCCCGAAGACAAACAAAGCATCCATTACGCACGCTCTGCCAAAGCTCACACACATTTCTGGTCATTACCGCGATTATTCATTATTTATGCAGAGCCGCAAGCACATACGCCACACTGTAAAATGGATGTAATGTGCCAATTACCCTAATGTTGATTAACTGAGAAAGAAAATGGTCAAGTTTCCGAGACTGTCATTTATCCCCTCGGAAAGGGAAAAAATGGACAGAGCCCGTGGTCTGCAGTGACGGGGCTGATTCTACATTTTCCCGACATTTGCCTAAGTGCACAAGGTGGTACCTCCATGGCCCATCTTGAGGCCGCCCTCCCGGTCTTAGACAGAAAGCCCTAAGTTCACCGCAGCTCTGGTGCAATCGCGAGCCCACTGTCATTTTGCACACTTTCTGCAGTCTGCCTCCCCATCAACACTGTGGCAGAGTGAATTTCAAGGTATCTTTTCCCCCATGAGATACATAGACAGCTATCATCATATTTCATAGCTCCAGCAATTGAAAACTGTTGAATGTATATTACCAGCCTACAGATGGGAATGTTTTCCTCCTGGATTTAAGCCGTGCTTTCTGCAGGAATTAAAGAAAAAAAAAAAAAAAAGGGTCATTTAAGGTGTTGGACATACAGGAAAGTAAACGGATCTTTCAGTGGGTTGTTTTTCCATCCGTGTGGGGTAATGTGGATCTACAGATGCTCTTCTGAATCATCTCTGCATAGGGAGATGGCATGGGAGCAGTCTGAAATGAAGAGGAATGAGCTCGAAGGAGCAGAGAGCAAGAACAGCATAAATGTACAAAGTACATAAAACATAATTAAAGGCCTGGAAGGTTGTTTTGCTCTTGATGCTCTTTTGGGGGGGGCGTTAATATATACAATGGCAGTGAGGTGTGGCATCTGGAAGAAAAGCAATATATTAATTCTCAGATCAATAGTTTGTGAAATGCCTTTTTGCTGTCCCAAGCGTGTGACTGTTTCGGTGATAAGGAGAGATTTTCTTGGAGTTGAAGACAGCCACCGCTGGATGAGATTGCTCTCTGGAGGGGAGAGGTGGAGGGAGGGGAGAGCGCGAGCCGGGGTGGGGGGTCATTTAAGAGCGAGGCCCTCATCTTCCCCTGGGTTCCCGCTCTCATTCCGTTCTGTTCTCAGTGTGACACAGAAATGTCTCAAAACACAGCATTGGGACTGGGTCCGAGGGGTGGCCCTAGGTAATGCCAGCCTCTGATTTTCCCTCCTGATCTCCTGTTGGGGCCCCGGCAGCTCTTAACCTGCTGTAGATAGCTAAAATTGTTCAGTGGGGAGGAGGATCGAAGGTGGGAGTGTTGGTGGGCAGATTGACACCTACCGGGGAAGGATGATGACAAAGGGGGGTGCGTAGCAGACAAAGCTGACAATTAGGGCAATGGGGTGAATTTAAGGAACCGCATCCACGGTGCAGCGATGGCATGGGACCCTGTTGTTTACGTACTGTTCCTAAGATGTCAGTTCGGGGTGGCCCCATCGAGGGAAACTTTGTTGTGCACACCCCCCAGGCAGCCCACAGCCTCCAGGGGAGTGCACTCTGGGGGTGCCTACCCCCATTCAGCATTTACCCCCCTGCTCTCTGAAAGCACCCCCTCCCGAAATCACCAAATCCAGCGGATTGTTCATTGTAGAATCAGGTGGGTTGCATATATGGGTGTTCACTATACAATTTTTCTAACTTGTCTGAATGCTTAAAAATTCTAAGGTGTTGGGGAGAAAAAGAGGCATGTCTTCAACGAGCTGTACCTGCATATAATCCCATTGCTAAATCTTAAAATTACAATGTTGAGTGAAAGAAGCCAGACCCCAAAGAGAATCTCGGTGTGGTTCCATTTACACAGGTTTGGGGCTTTATAGATGAGAGGTCAGGCCCAGCTGATCTGTGCGGTCAGAGGTCAGAATGTGGTTCTCTGTGGTGGGGAGGGTGCCTAGACGGGGGCACAGCTGGGAGTTCTGAGGTGCAGATGAAGTCCTATTTCTGATTATGTGTGTGGGTTACGGGGGTGTGTGTTTGCTTTGTGACAATTCACCAAGCTTTTTGCGGAAATTTGCCCCTGGCTGTGTGTATAGCTCCCTAATCGGTTCTTGTTGTTGTTTTAAGGCTCGCTGACCCTTCACACTGTGCACAAAGGGAACCAGACTGCTTGAAAATCACACTGCCTGATGTGAAGGTCTCACTGAGTGCAAGGGAGATCCCGCCCTGGTCCCAGGCTAGTCCTCGAGACTGGGGACTTGGATGCTCTGGGCCTTGGTGCTGTTTATTTGGGGGAACTTTCTGTGTGGGTCTCAATTACATTCTTGAACATGCTCCGCAAGAAGCAAACCTGTGTTCCTTAAGTCCCTAGTGCATGCACATCACCACCACCGCGCCCCTCAACACTGCCCAGATTTCAGATTCTCCTGTGCTCTGACCACACGCCATGATTGATTTATCTCTTGCTTTATGTTTTAATGTATCAAATGCCTTTCCCTCTGGTAGCTCAAGGGACTTTTCTCAGAGAACTTAAAACATGAAACGGGAGGTCATGTTCTCTAGCTATTACAGGGGTAAATGAAAAGGGGGGCAGAGGGAGAGAAGAATGGCAAACTGAGGCAGAATAGGAGAGGTGTGGGGGGCTGGGGAAACAGAGACACCTCAGCGGGAAGACTAGGGCCCCAGATCCCCAGGATGTGTCCAACTCATCCAGATTTTTAGGTTCATGATTCAGATAAACTCTCAGGCAGGACCTTCCCACCCATACAGTGAAGATCAAGGCTCCCCTAGGGCCTATGGCCATAGCTGTCAGGAGTAAATTACTAAAATGTGGACATCTGGAAACCACAATTTCTCTTACAGGGGTCCTTCAGCAGAACTTTGAGAGCACTAGTGGGGGTGGGTGCGCTGGGCCCAGAACAGGGGGTTGGGGGGGGAAGGCACAGGTAGGCTCTGTGGCCATGACGTGTCCAGGAGCAGCACGAGGGGCCCTTGGGGGGAGAGGACCGCCAGGTAAGCCCAAGGAAGTTTCCAGAACAGAGGCTGAGGGTGAGGAGAGGCGGGGGGCGGGGGGAAGGGGGGGCCCCCCCGCAAGGCTACAGGATTCCTAGCTTCCCGCTCCTTTGTGGGAAAAGCCTCCCGCCAAATCACAAGGAGGAGGTCTGGAAGTTCTTCAGAACCTGACCAATTCCTGTAGGAGGACTGCTGCCTGAACCCCCACCCGAGCTGGAGAAGGGGGCGTCCCTGCCCGAGGCACCCCCTGGGCCCCCGCAGGTTCCCTGAGCCAGGGCGGTGGACTTGGGGTCTGAGCTGCGGCCCCAGAGCCCGCCTGCTCTCCCCTCCCCTCCCCTCCTCTCCCCGGGCCGGGGACCCAAGCCCCGCCCCGCCCCCTCTTCCTTATCTCTTTCTAACCTTTTGCATTTTTTAGTCTCATTTCCTGTCGGGTTTTGCATTTCCCTCCCCCTGCCAGCCTATGACACACTTTCTCTCCTTTTTTCTCTCTTTCGCCTCCTCTGGCCTCGGGACTCCGGCCTGGGCGGCGCGCAGCCCCCTCCCGGCCCTGCAGCCCCTGCGCGGGCGGCGCCCCTCGGACCGCAGGGCGCGGAGGGCCCGAGGGCCGGGGCCCAGGGGGAAGCCGGCGGCCTGCGCGGAGGAGGCGGCCCGGCGCGGCAGGCGGAGCATGAACGCCCCAGGTAGGCAGGGCGGACGCGGGGGTGGGGGGCACGGGCCGCGACTGGGGGGCGCAGTGTGGGGATGCCGCCGCGGGGGGCGCCGTCCCGGCAGGGGTGCTGCGGGGGGGAGAGGACACGCGGGGGTGGGACGGCGCAGGGTGGGGGGAACCACAATGCATGGGGGGGGCGCGGAGGACGGCGCCGCTGGGGGCGGCGCGGTCGCTGTGGGGGCGCGCCTGGGGAGAGCACACCCGGGGTGGGAGCGACCTGAGAGGTCTGGGATGGCTTGCTCTCCTTGCCCCGCGGAGCTGGACCCCCATCCATCTCTCTTCCCCTCCCCTCTTTCTCTGCCTCACTCTCCACGCTCCCCTCCCTCCCCACCCCCGCCCCAGCCCTCTCCTTCCAATCCTGATTTCTTCCACTCTCCACCTCCCCGTGTCCCCTCCGTGCCTCTCTGGGACAATCTGTCTCCCAGTGTCTCCGCCTGGCAGAGTCCCCACACCCTTCCCAGAAGAAAGGGATGATCCCGGGGAGCGGGTCGGGGGGGAGCGGGTGGGTGGCAGTGGCCCAGCAGGGCGCCCCTCGGTGCACCTGCCCCACAGAGAGGAAAAGAACCTTTTCTAACACCTGAAAGGACAGGAAGTTTCCAGACCACAGCGAGGCCTGACTCAGAGGCTCCCGAGAAGGTGGGGCCCCTGGGTGCAGAGGGGAAGGACAGCCTCTCCCATGGGGAGTATTTGAGAAGGGGACAGGAGGGGCCCCGGTTCCCAGCAAAGCCAGGAGGAGGTCCTGGTGACCCTGGCCTGCAGTTCCCTTCCCTGGACCAAGGACCACCCCAGCACAGGGTTAGGCTGGAAGCCTCCCCCCATCCCAAGCTCTCCTGCGCTCTGGGGCACAGGGAGGGAAGGTGAATTCTCTGTGGCTTCAGAGCTCAGAGCATAGTTGGAGGGGCCACAGGGAGACAGGTAGGCTGTAGGGAACAGCCTTTCCAGTTGCCCCTGCCCTGCAGGAATGGAGAGGTTTGTCCAAGCCGTGAGCCTCCCTGCACCAGCTCAGCAGTGTGTCAGCAGAGGGCCATTTGCTTACCCCTGGTCTTGGACCAAACTGACCCCTGTGCCCAGACTGCCCTAAGAGCCTTTGATTTGTAGTTCAAAAAATTTGTCCTGACATTTACAACTCTCTTGAAGGTACAAGGTTTTCAACCTTCCAGAAAGGGAAAACATGGTTTTCCCTTTCTGGGAGGTTGGTCAGTCCCTTGACAATTACTGAGTGCCTACTCTGGGCATGATGTGCCCTGCAGTCCCAGGGGCATGGCTTCATGCAAGGACAGGAATTTAGTGAAAACTCCCCACCTCGGTCCTTTCCCTGAATGTCCACTTCTGTCCACCCCCAAGGAAGCCATAAAGAAATGATGGTCCCACCGTGGGCCATGGGTGATCTGAGGGCAGAGGGAGCCTGGCACTGAGCCTCGCCACACTCCAGCAGAAGGTTTGGATGTGTGTGGATTATATGAGCACCGGCATCAAAAAGGAAGGCTGCTGGCCCCGCCGGTCCGGTCTGGAGTCAGCACATGCATGATCCTTTATGTGATTTTTTTTTCTTAATGGTGGTAAAATACACGTAACAAAATTTACCTTCTCCACTGCTGTTAGGTCTATAGTTCAGCAGGATTAAGTGCATTCATACCGTGGTGCCACCATGTCCAGAACTTTCTCATCTTCCCAATCTGAGACTCTGTCCCCATTTAACAATAACCCCTCCCCCCTCCCCTCAGTTCCTGGCATCCACCCTTCTGCTTTCTGTCTCTGTGAGTCTGATTCCTCCAGGGACCTCACGTAAGGGGGTTCATACAGCAATTGTCTTTTTGTGGCTGGCTTGTTGCAATGAGCATGATGTCCTCCAGGCTCATCCATGTTATAGCGGGCGTCTGAATTTCCTTCCTCTTCAAGGCTGAGTAGTATTCCATTGTGTCGACAGACCCAGTTTTGTTTTTTCCATTCATCTTTTATGAGGTCTTTTAAAATGACTTGTGAACCTAACTGTTCATTTGAAGATGATGGCCCTCGTTTGAATCAGTCAGTGGGCACTGTCTGGGGTGCTGCACTGGGCGCCATGGGGGACACACGGAAGGGATGTGAGACCCAGATGTCCTCGCCCTAGGTAGTTCGTGCCGAGCAGTCGGGCACACTGTGGCCAGAGCATACCGAGACTCAAACAAGATGGAACAGAATTGAGGGGAGGGAGGACGGTGAGGGGTGAGGCTGGGACGTGATAGGTGGGTGCACTCAGAGGGCGCAGGGACTGGGCTAGAAGGTTCCAGACTGAGACAGTGCTGGCAGGACAACGTCCTGGCTTCTTCCCTACGTTGTGTTTCTCTACCCTCCCGAGAGACGACTTGCTTCCCAGGACCGAAGGGCTGTGTGTCTGGTGTGACAGGGGGAGGGGGCGGTGGAGGACGAAGGCAGCTCCTCACAGCACCTCCTGCGGGGAAGGCCAGCTTGGGTCCTGATGTTCGGATGATTGTGATGAAGAGGAGCGTCGGAGGATCCATGGAGCTCCTCAAGTCCATTGTAAAGCCGCCTTCCGCTCTCTCTTGCTCAGCCTTGGAGGCAGTGCGCCCTGGTGACGGGGACAGGGTTTGTAACTCCTGCGTGGGCCAGGATTCCCAGGTGACCGCCCCAACACAAGCATGACTGCTGTTGGCACACCCTGAGGTGTGAAACTGCTTGAAGAGTCCGATCGAGGGACGAAGGCCCCAGGAGGTCCATGCTCTGCCTCTCGGGTCCGAGGCTGGCGGGGACGGTGGGAAGGTGCATCGTGCTGTGGCCCCAAACACGGGTGCCGCCACAACAGCTCATCTGTGCTCAGCCTGTGACCTTGGACGGGCCTGTCACGTCAGCTCTCTCAGTCATTTCTCCCCAGATATCCAGATATTAATACTGATTATTTTCAGGATTGTCGGTTACCCCAAGCATAAAATGAGAACACACGAAATGTGACAAATGACAAACCTTTGCGAGTGTTACCGAGATCTGGGGAGGAGGAGAGGTGGGACAGTGAGGTCCAGACTTTCCCACGCAGCCCCGCTGTTACCTGGTTTCCTGGTCCGCAAACCCCGTCTTCCGGGCAGTTGTGTGGATATCCTGCAATATCCCATCAGCCTAGCAAATACTGGCATTGATTTAAATATAGGAACAGAGAGAAAAGGAGAAGACAACTTTTCGGGAAGCCCCTTAAACACGCTTTTCTCCTAAGTACAGTTTCCCAGATGCCAGTCCCGCCCTGGGCCACGCCTCGCAGGAAGAACACGCCCGGGCATCGTCCCCTACGCTGTCCACGAGCTCCTCGTGCTCTGCGGGCGAGTGGTTTTAGTGGGGTGACTGTTCTCAGGAGGGTAACCTTTTTTGGTCATGATCTGTTCAGGGCTTCGAGATTATGATGGTCGCTGTCCCATTTGTGTTAGTGTGTCCATGGCCCAGTGCCAAGGAGTAATAGTTGTGTTCCCGCCTCCCCGGGCTTGTGTGGTCTCTTCCTGCGCCAGCCCCAGGGTCAGGCTCCCCCAGACACATCTGTTGTGTCACAGCTCCCCATGCAGCTGGGGGGGGGGTGTCATTCCCCGGTGGATGACGCTCCTCACTCGTGGCTGAGCCGGAGGGAGGGGCGTGCAGACTCCACACCCCAAAAGAAGGCTCCCTCCTCCCCGTTGGTTTCTCTTTCGACGGTGTAGGCTTCCTTCCTGCCTCACTCCCACTCAGGAATGAGCAGTCCTCGTACAGACATGCGGCAGCGACAAGGCGGGCCCCCCCACGCTCTGTCCCACATACCCCACAGATCCTGGGGGTGCCGCGGGCAACACCCATCACGCTTTGCTGTCTACGGTCACCACCACCCCCAGGTGCTGGCCCCGTCCGCGAGGAGGCAAGATCCTTGAGTGGGAGGATCTGCAGTCTTGGAGCCAGGCCGACGGGGCGTCCACCCTGGCTCCGCAGCGCGCTAGCTGGGTGACCTCAGGAAACTCGGGAGAGTCATCATGGCTCTGAGCCTCAATTGCACATGTGCAAAATGGGTATAAAAACACCACCCCTACATTCGTGTAGACCACAGTGTTTCCAAATGAAGGTGCCCAGAGGACTTCTGCTTTTAAAGTTGTACTTCTGACGTGGTTCCTTGTGATGGAGGGTGGGTAGCAGGAGGTAGGACAGAGTGATGAGTTAAATTCGAAACAGTATGTACCACAGCGCTATCTTCTAATTTACAAAAAAAAAAAAAAAAATCAGTGAGATGCAGGAATTGGCACACTTTCTCTATAAAGGTCCAGATAGTAAATATTGTAGGCTTTTCGAGCCAGATGGTCGCCGTGGAAACTGCTCAGCTCTGGTCTTGCAGCCTGAGAGTAGCTGCAGACGTGAATGAGCGTGGCCAGATGGGCCAGGGGCACAAAATGCGGGGCGCAGGATTCACCCTTGACCAATAGTTGTCCAACTCCAGAATGGGGGAACTCGACCCAAGAGGAAAATTGTTTTTTTTTTTTTTTTAAGATTTTATTTGTTTGAGAGAGAGAACACAAGTGGGGGGGGGAAGAGGGAGAGGGAGAAGCAGGTTCCCTGCTGAGTGGGGAGCCCGGCACAGGGCTCAATCCCAGGACCCTGAGATCATGACCTGAGCCAAATTCAGATGCTTAACCAACTGAGCCACCCAGGTGCCCCAAGAGGAAAATTCTTAAAGGACATGAGCAAACAGAATACGAACATACCAACCAACGAGCTTCCTTTCTAATGAAATGCAAACAAAGTCATGCAAGAGGGGCGTGCCATTTTACACCTGTCGCTCTGGCAAAGGTCAAAAGGTTGAGGGACAACAGGCGCCCATACAGCGTGGCTGTGACGATATTTACCAACAGGGTAAGTGCATAAACCCGCTGGTCTAGGAATCCCGCTTCTAAGAATGTATCTCACGGATGGAGTGTTTCTGCGCGCCGGTATTCACCGTGACATTGTTTATCACAAGAAAAAGTTTGAAGCCACACAAATGTGCCCCAGGAGTGAGGTCATCCAATACCACGGAATTCTGCGAGGCCATTAATGGACCGGGCAGGACTCTAGGGCACATCCGAGGAGTTTCTGGAAAAAAAACACTAGCACATATAAGAAACGGCTCTAGTAGGGACCTTGGGGAGAGGGACTTGGTATTTATTTTGTGTTTTATAGTATTTATTTTCTATCCTTGTCCCTCTTTTTTTTTTTCTTTTTTTACCAAGAGCATCTGTTATCTTTATGATCAAGAAAACAACAATGTAGGGGCACCTGGGTGGCTTAGTTGGTTAAGCGTCTGCCTTTGGCTCGAACCCTGATCTCAGGGTCAGGCTCCCTGCTCAGCGTGGAGTCTGCTTCTCCCTCTCCCTTTGCCCCTCCCCCTCGCTCATGTGTGCACTCTCTCTCTCTCAAATAAATAAATAAAATAAAAAAAGGAAAACAACAATGTAAAGTCAGGTTAGGAAGAGCGTCTAGGGTCGTCCCCATCCACTGCTGTTGCCGTCCTAGCTTCTCTGGGTCCCACCGGCCAGCCCCCGAGAGAGCCTGACTTCCGATCTCTGCTGCATCCCAGTAAGAGAAATCCCAGAGCCTCAGCGCTCCCATCGAAAGGCAAGACACCTCCCGAATCTGACGTGCACAGCTGCTGAGCGTTTCCATCCACCCACGTAGCCAAGCACCCAGATGGAGCCACAGGTCCCTTCCAGGCCCCCGGGGTGGGGGAGTGTCTCGAGCCCCTGCCCTGTCGCTAACCCCCCACCTGCTTTGCCTGTCCTTGAACGTCACCTAAATGGAACCATGGGGCATGCTCCCTTTTGCCTCCAGCTTGAGACCCGCTCGTTGGCGCGATGTAGAGCGACACCGATTCTCGGAGTGGTGCCGTATGAACGTCCCCCACTTTCTTTACCGTCCTGCCGCTGGGAAGCATCTGCGTGTTTGCACTTTGGGGCTTTTATGATAAAGCTGCGGTGGACATTCTTGCGGAAGTCTTGGTGGCAATGACCCATTTTTTTTTTTTTTTTAATCTGGAGACGAACAGAAGCCCCATGCCAGCATCACTGAGCTTCAGTAAATTGTTATTTTAGTGGGTGAACGTTGGAATGAAATACAACCAGGTCTTACCAACATTAGTTAGTGCTTCCTTCCTGGCCTCTGAGTAAGGATTATGTGATTCACCAAAGTTTTCTAAGAAGAAATGGCCTTTTTTTTTTTTTTTTTTTAAAGGGATTCGAGTGTAGTTGGTTCAGGGGGATGCGTTCCATTGAATAGTAGTGATACCTCACACGGCCCTCCCAGGCTCCAGGCTCCAGGCTCTAATTCTCAGGTGCTTTTCGAAAACCCGTGTGTTGACCTCCATCACTCCTGGGGCACTGGAGCCCTCGGTCATCCCTGTGTGTGGACGAAGAGACGGGTGTGCGGAGATCCCCTGTTCCCAGGGACGTTCTCTGTCTCCGTAAGCCGTGTCTCCCGGGGCCCCTCGGGGAGGTTCTGTCACATGGCCTCTATATTCAGGGAGGTTTTAGGTCCCAGAGGAAAGTGGCTCCCAAGTAGGGGAGACCCCCCCCGGACTGCAGCAGAGCACGGGGCGTTTGCGGGGAACGGACTAATCTCCTTGTCCCTCGGTGTCATATAGAATGTTTACACCATGTGGCATCTTTTTAAACTAATTTTTAAAATACACTTTTGAAGGCCAGCCTTCTCTGTCTTGTGGCAGAGTCAGACGACCGGAGCCAAGAGGCCCTCCTGCCCTAAGCCGGCGGCCACCCTCCCTCGTGGGTCTGGGCACACGGCCGCTCCCCACCTCCTCCGCCCTACACGGGTGCCGGCCCCGTCTCGTCTGTCCAGAGCCTCCTGGGGCCCCTGCACCCTAGCTGTCCTGCATCGCCCACGTCTCCCTGCTCTCCAAGGATCGTTGCCATCCGCGTACAGATAGGATGCAGCTCTACCCGCCTTTAGAGAAAAGAACAGCCCCCCCCCGGCTTTCCTGGCCCCTTGTGCTCCCCACCGGCCTGGCTCCCCACAGCAGGGACTTACTGTCTCCATCCTGGACGCTGGAAGTCCCAGATGGACGTGCGGGCAGGGCTGGGGTCTCCGGAGGCCCCTCTCCGGGGCGCGTGGACCGCCGCCTTCCTGCCGTGTCCTCGCGTGGCCCTTCCCTCTGTGTGCGTTTGCCGCTGAGACTGTGTGTGTGTCCCGTTTCCTCCTCTGACGAGGACACTGCCATGCTGGGTTGACTAACAGCTTCACTTTAACTTCACCACCTCTTCCCAGGCCTCGTCTCCAGCTACAGGTCCCAGGGGATGCACTTCAGCCCATCAGCTTTAGAGCAGGTCTCTTTGGAAATGTCTACACTGTCTGTCCCCCCCCATCCTCTGTTGCCCTCTGTCTGGACTCTATTTCGATAGCTCTTCTCAAGGTCACTGCTGGCCCCCAAGCGGTTGGTTCAGGGGTCCGTTCTTAATCCTCCCAGGACCTGGTCCCGGCCTCACGTGACTGTCCGGCCCCTCCTCCTGAGAACACGGCGTGGGTCCCGCCGTACTGACCACTCCTTCCTACTTCTCTTTTCTGATTCCTCGGTAACCCTTGACCTCAGGGTCAGAGTGCCTGGGGCCTCTTTTCCCCGTGCTCACCCTCCCTGGGTGCTCCCTATCTCACGACTGCCAGGTCCCATTCTGTTGCCCAGCCTGAGCTCTAGACGCTAACAGCCAACAGTCTCAACTTGTCTACCTGGACATGGAGTAGATCCAGAATTTCCCAACCCTGCCAGGTGCTCAGGCTTAAACACCTCCGAGAGGCTCCTGATTCCTCTCTCAGAAACAGGAGTGCGTGCACTTGCTCAGCGCAGAAATCCCACCTGCTCTGCTGAGGTCATGGAGGATGCCATTTTTACGCCTTGTTGGTGCATCTGTCTGGGGACCTGCTCCCCCAGCAGGTGGAGTATCGTTCCGTGTGCTGGAGACGCCACCCGGCTCAGCAAGGGGGGCCTCGGAGTCTGGGCCACAAATCCGTTGGGCCCGATGCGACATGATTACACAGGACTTGGGATGGCACCCGGGGTCCTTCTTGAGGGCCAGGTCCTTGCAGCGAGGGATGGCTTGCGTGAGAAGGACCGAGCTCTGTGGAAGAGTTCTGTGATCGATTGCCCATGTCTGCTGTGGGTGTAAAACTGAAAACTGAAGCCTGGGGTGCCCCCGATGATGAGTCATCTGCGCGCTTGCTTGTCAAGACCAGGAACCCTCAGAGCCTTAAAAATCCACGATTGCTCCGCGACCTTGAGCAAATCACTTCACCGTCCCAAGACTTTTGCTTCTTCACGAGCAAGATGGAGATAATAATCCCTGCCTCCCTGCCACCCAAAATTACTCCGGGGAGCGTAGGAGACAGCGGGTGAGAAATTGCTTTGAAAATAACAAAACGTTATATACATGTGAGGTTTTATTGTTATTAATTGACCTCTCTAGTCATGAACTCGTGTTAGCCATGCCTTCCTCTGGACCATTTCCTTGGGCTTTGCTTTCCTTTTCTCCCGCTCTGACAAGACCATGCCATTTGGATTTCCCTAGTGATGACGAGGAAGGGGTTGACCCTTGATGGCGGGCATGGGGCATGATCTTCTGTGCTTGGAAGATCTCGACCTCTTTAACACCAGGGTGGGTGGCTTCCCCTGGGGCCTTGTGGGTGGTCGGGGATGGGCCACTGCATTGCCAGCCATGGTCTGGTCCCCGCCCCTCCCCCACCCCTCGTGATGCTTCTGCACAACAGGGAATAAAAATCTTCCCAAAGTAAATTTTTGTCTCCCTTCAGGGTTCATCCTTATTACCCAGATTCTGGAGTTAAATTAATTCTCCCGTCGGGCAGTTGGGAGTGGTTGGTCCTGCTGCCAGGCACACCTCTGGTTCATTTCTGGAGCGGGCATCAGCATCTATCTGTTCTGTCACCTGATAAAAACGTCCCTGTCCCCAAACCCACACGTCTCCCTTCTTTCACCTTGAATGTTGTTAATGCCCTGTGTTTTCTGTGAAAATCCCAAACAAGAGTCCCCATTTGTAGCCTCCTGTATGCATTAACTTTTCCCTCAGACCCAGGGGAGCCATCAGTTCTTATATTATTTGGTTTAAGCGAAGCTTTGGGGCATTTCTTCTTGCCAGTGGTATATTCTGAGTTGGATTCATTGGTCGGGCTCTTATTTATTAGCGAGCGTGTTTTATTGTAATTCATTTCCTTCTGGCTTCATTCTCCGGCCTTTGCCATGAACAATGTTTGGTGTGGTGTGAAATGAGAAGTATTCACAACTTCTCTAAGACATAAAGGGTCTTTTTTTCTGGTTTGATTTCTTTTTTTCTTTTTTTTTTTTTTTTTTTGGTTAGTGGCAGAAAAATAAAGGACTCGTGTTTCCTGTGGGCCTGGAAACAGTGAATCAGATTTTTGTTTTGTTTAAAACCTGAAAATCTCAGGCAGGATTTGAAAGTCTCTGGACAGAGCTGAACGCCGTGTTTAAGGGCTTGGGGTGATGCCCCTTCCCGATGGGCCATTCCACAGGAGAGGGGGTGGCTACCCACGGAGACTGATGTGAGTGGGACCAGAAGGGTAACCTGAGTCAAACCATCGCTGGGGCACAGTGGGTCCTGACGCTTCCTCCCTTGCCTTTCCTGTCCCGAGGGACATTTTCGTGATTCAACACCTGGTTGTTATTCACAGAAGAAAGAGTGTATGTAGTATATGTGGGCTCTGCCTCCCACCAGCCACGAGACCTCGAACAGGTCCCCGAACGTCTCTGCACCTCTCCTCATCTGTAAAATGGGGATGGCAGCAGTATTAGGCAAGATACCGTCTCCTGAGTGCTCCGCACCTGCAGCAGGCTCGTCCCTCGGGGAGACACACAGGAAGGGACAGGTGCACACTCATGGTACAGATGTACGCTGCTCGTTAGCACGGGGACCTAGAGCAAGCTCCGAAGGGCCCCTGCCAAATCTAGAATTTATCGAGAACAGTTTACTCCTCTACCTGATCCCCCGTACCTGAACCCCCATGACTACCATTATCCACTTACTCATCCCTCACACGTGCCCAGCGTGCACCGTCCACGGGCCCCCTGCTAGGTGCTAAGGATGAAAAGCTGGTGTCCCGGCCCCAACCAGCCTGTAGCGTGGGGAGGAGCCAGGTGAGTAAGCACCCAGTGAAGATGGGGCTGCAGGAGGGAGCACCCGGAGCTGCCGAGGAAGTCACCAAGACTTCCCAGAGCCGATCGAAACTGAACAGAGTCTGGGAGAATAACAAGGCTTTCTCAGCAGAGGACCAGCCTACACTAAGCCACGGAGGGGCGGTTAGTGTTGGGGTCAGACGGAGAGATGGGGAGGTGTTGGGACAGAGGGAGGAGAGGCCACCGAGAGCCCTGGGATGCCGTGCCAAGGAGGCAGATGCTGTCCTGTGGGCGAGGGCCGGCCGCTGGGGTGTTCTGAGCAGGATGGATGTGCAGGTTCGAAAGATCACGAGCGGCAGCAAGGAGAACAGATGGGAGACTCCAGGCAAGAGGCAGGGCCCCCCTCTGATGGGACACAGGCCAGGATGCGTTCTATTGTTATTGCAAATAAACTTCACATTGAAGTGTAACATTCATACGAGAGACGTGCGCGAACCCTAAGCACGCAGCCTGGGGAGGTTACGCAAAGTGCGCGTGCTTGTGTCACCGGCACCCAGATCCGGAAACAGACACGGCTGGCTGAAAAATTGTGCCATTATGACAATAATGACTCTCCATATAGTGATAATCACCAGTATAGGTATGTCCCAAATACTGCGGGGGCCACTGAGGTTCTAAAAATGTTTGGCTGTTTATTCAAACTGCAGATCTAATGAGTGCTCTGCATTCTGTCAGGACCCCCGAGCGGCATCCATGTTTTGCACGTAGCCGCACTTTGCCAGCGACAACCTGTTCTATGAATAGTCCACATTTTATCTGTACTGCTGTTGAAGGCTACTTGGGGTGTTTCCGATTTCTGGCCATTATGAAAAAGGGTGCTATGAACATTCTTATCCCTGTCTTTTGGAGATTCGTGTCTGTATTTCCACTCGAGAGTGGATCTGCTGAATCATAGAGTATGCTGCTAGTCAGCTCTAGTAAATACTGTCAAATCATTCTCTAAGAATGTCCCAGACCACACCCCCATCAGTGTCACATGCGTGTTCCAGCTGCCCTGCGTCTTTGCTCGCACATGCCATGTCTGTCTCTTCATTGTTATCCATCCCAGTGGGGGGACAGCCAAAAAAAATAATTTTGTGGTTTTAATTAGCATTTCACTTGTGACTAAGTCGAGTTAACTTTTTATGTGCTTATTGGCCATTTTGGATCTCGTCCTTGGTGAAGCGTCCCCTCAGGTGTTTTGCCTGTTAATCTCTTAGGTGGGCAGTTTCTTATTGAATTATAGTAGTTCTTTATATATGATAGGGAGGAGTCCGTTGTCAGATATGTGTATTACTGATATCTTTCTTCAGTTTATGGCTTGCTCTTTCACCTTCTTAATAGAGTATGCTGATGAATAGAAGTTTTTAATTTTAACGTAGTCCAATTGATGTGGATTTTTTTTCTTATGGCCAATTATTTTTTGAATCCTTTGCAAGAAGGACTTGTCTACCCCAAGGTTTATGGCTTCTTCTAAAAGCTTTATTATTTCATCTTTCACATTTTTTAAAAGATTTTATTTATTTATTTGGGAGAGAGAGAACAACCGGGGAGACGGGTGGAGGGAGAGGGAGAAGCCAGGACCCTGGGATCATGACCCGAGCCGAAGGCAGATGCTTAATCGACTGAGCCACCCAGGCACCCCTGGGTGGCATCTTTCACATTTAGATCTGTAATCCTTCTAGAGTGAATTTTTTCCTTTAAAATAAACTTTATTGCAGGAAAATTTACATACAATAAAATGTACCCATTTTGAGTTTACAGTTCAGTGTGTTTTGACAGATGTGTATACCCATGTAATGACAACCACAATCAAGATATAGACTGTTTCCATGACCCCATGAAGTTGCCCCATGTCCCTTTGCCACTCGGGGTGTGCTCTATGACCAGCAGCATCAGCCTTACCTGGAAGCTGGTTAGAAATGCAGACTCTCAGACCCCGCCCCAGACCTGCTGAACTAGAATCTGCATTTCAACAATATTCCAAGGTACTTTGTATGCACATTAAAGGCTTAGAGGCAATCTGAGTTCCTTTGGAGAAAGATGACAAGCCGAAAATGCTGTTTCTATTGTTATAAATAGCACAGCCTGAAGCAAGGCAGGGTAAATGATAGATTATCCAGTTTGGGGGGAAGATGAAAGTGAGAAGAAGGACTAAGTTGGGAAGAAGTGTTGAAGTCATTATAGGAGCACTTTCTATTCCCCAGACGGAGTCCTGGCCCCAACCATGTCGGGACAGGGCTCCCGGGAGGGACGGGATTTGCCACTGGGGAGGCTCATGGGGCCGCTGCGTCCTGCTCTGTGCCCTGGACCAGAATGGAGAAAGCCATCCTAAGGACCAAGCTCAAAAGAGATTTAATTTGGGGGTTCTTGTTGTTACCTTTTTGACTTTGTTTCAAGTTTAATTTTTATCTTTATCTAAGAAATACATGTATTGGTTTTTAAATGTCTAATATTTCCACATGGCTTATAATAAAAAATAGCAGTCTCCCAGCCCCCTCTCTCCCCCACTCCGCCGACATCTTAATCACGTTCTCTTGCCATGGCTCCTTAACCCTCAGACCTGGTGCTCTGTTCTCCAGGGAGTAAACCTTCCTTCTCCTGCTGGGCTGGGAAGGGAATATGGGGGTTAACTGCTCCTTTTCCACATCTTCAGCCATGCCTCCTGGTGTAAGCCCTCCCCTGCATGTCCACTTTCTATAGTATAAGATGCCTCTGTTTCCTGAGCCTTTCTGGGCTCTTCTTGCCAGGTCTTCAACCACGAGGCACTAGGTTACATCTCTCTCTAAATCTCTAAACATTTTTAAATTATGCACTAAATATCTCTTAAAAATTCAAACAAATTGGGGCACCTGGGTGGCTCAGTCAGTTAAGCATCTGCCTTTGGCTCAGGGGGATCGAGTCCCGTGTCAGGCTCCTTGCTCAGTGGGGAGTCTGCTTCTTCCTCTCCCTCTACTTGTGCTCTCTCACTCTCGTTCTCTTTCAAATAAGTAAATAAGATCTTTTAAAAATTTAAAACAAATTATATATAAAATAGAGAATTTTTTTTAAGATTTAAGAATAAAAAAATTCTTTTTTAAGAATAGAGAATGTTTTTTTAAGATTTTATTTATTTATTTGACAGAGAGAGAGCACAAGCAGGGGGAGTGGGGGGTGGGGAGGGACAGAGGGAGAAGCAGGCTCCCCACTGAGCAGGGAGCCCAACGTGGGACTCGATCTCAGGACCCTGGCATCATGACCTGAGCCAAAGGCAGATGCTTAACCGACTGAGCCACCCAGGTGCCCCTATGGAATTTATTTTTGTGAATGTTTGAAATCCCTTTAAATGTATTTCTGAGGGCTGTCCCAGCACATCCTTTCCCCTCTGATCTGCAGCACCGAGTTTCTCAGGACTCAAATTTCCCTCTACCCTGGCTCTAAATCTGAGCTCACTGTCGTATTCCTTAGATCTGCTTATCTTTAGCCAAACAAGTACCGCACTGTCTTCTTCCCCTTTTGTTTTCTCCCTCCTCAGGTTTTTAACTGAACATTTCCTGATTCCATTTTATCTCTTCTCTTAGCTTACCAGTTATACTTCTTTAAAGTCTTTTTAAAGAATTTGGAAAATACATTAACTAATCCAAGTTCCCCTTCAAATGGCACTATATTGCTTCACATGTGGTGTAGGCACGTGATCTCTGAGTATTCCCCGTTTCTCCTCCCCCCCCCCCCCACCGTGAGAACATTGTCAATCATTTCACCAATCCCTGTGCGAGGATCACCTGATACACTGTGACTATTAGGGAAAAGCCATAAACATTGTTGCTATTGTAGACCCGCCCCAACTTACAATGGTTACACTTACGATTTTTCATTTTTCGACTTTACAATGGGTGCATTTGGTAGAAACTATACTTTGAGTTGAATTTTGATATGTTCCCAGGCTAGCGATTGCAGTATGATTTTCTCTCGTGATGCTGGGCAGCAGTGAGCTACAGCTCCCACTCAGCAATGCCGGGATTACTGACAACCATCCTGCACCCACACACCCATTTTTCGCTTTCAGCACAGTATCCAATGAATTACATTGGGATATTCAGCCCTTTATTATAAATTGGCTTTGTGTTAGATGATTTTGCCCAACTATGGGCTAATGTAAGTGTTCTGAGCTCGTTGAAGGTAGGCTGGGCTGAGCTACGATGTTCGATAGGTATATTAAGTTACATTTTTGACTTAACGGTATTTTCAACTTCCAGTGGGTTTATCAGGAGGTCACCCCATCATAACTGGAGGATGAGCTGTACTTGAGAGAACAGTTCTATTTTAGGTCAATTAAGAATGAGAAAAATGAAAGATCTTATTTTACATTTATTTATTTATTCCTTCTCCAGTGTTCTTCCTTTCTTTGTAGTGTTTTCTGCCTGAAGATCCACTTTTAACATGTCTTGCAGGGCAAGTCTGCCGGCCATAAATTCTCTGCATTTTGGTTTATCTGAGAAAGTATTTATTTCTACTTCCCTTTTGAGGATGATTTCCTTGGATATGGAATTCTAGGTTGATAATTTTTTTCTTTCTTGATACTTGGACTATTGCCCTCCACTCCCGCTGCATGATGTCTGATGGGAAGTAAACTGTGATTCTTACCATTGTTGCTTTGTAGGTGTTTTCTGCCCCTGTGGATGCTTTCTAGATTTTCTGTTCATCTTTGGATTTCTGCAGTTTGGATCTGACATATGTAGGTGTGTTTTTCTTTTCTTTTTTTCTTTTTTTCAAGATTTTATTTATTTGAGAGTGCAGAGTAAGCAAGAGAGAGAGAGAGAGAGCCCGAGCGGGGAGGAGAGGGAGAAGCAAGCTCCCTACTGAGCAGGGAGCTCAACGCGGGGCTTGATTCCAGGACCCCGGGATCACGACCTGAGCCGAAGGCAGATGCTCAACAGACTGAGCCACCCAGGCGCCCCTGTAGGTGTGTTTTTCTTGTTATTTATCCTTCTTAGTATTCTCTGAACTTCCTGGATCTGTGCGGTTTGATGTTATTAGCTCTGGAAAATAATTGGTCATTATTAATTCAAATATTCCTCCTGCTTCTCTTTTTCTCCCCCCCCCCAACTCATCCAAATACATGTATCCTCCACCTCTGATATTATCCAATAATTCTTGCTTATTCTGTTCTGATTTTTTCCCCACTCTTTTCTCTTTCTACATTTCAGTTTAGGAAGTTATATTAACCTCTATTCAAATTCACTGATTTTTTTTTCCATTGGCCATGTCCAGCCGACCGATGATCTTGTCAGAGGCACTCTTCATTCCCGATACTGTGTTTTTTGCTTCTAGCCTGTCCTCTCGATTCTCGTCGAGGGCTTCCATCTCTGCATACATGGCCCGTCTGCATGTTGTCCAGCTTTTCCAATAGAACCATCCACATATTAACCACAATTATTTTAAATTCCCCATCTGATAATTCCAGTATCCTTACCATACCTGAGTCTGGTTTTAACCACTGCTTTGTCATTTCAAAATGTATTTTTTCTTGCCTTTTGGCATTCCTTGTGCTTTTTTGTGGCAAGTAATAGGAACTGAGGTAAAGAGGCCTTTAGTGTGAGGATATATGTTAATATGGCCAGGATTGGGTTCTGTTTAATGTCTGTGGTAGCCGTAGGGACAAATCAAGCTTCCGCCACTTCAAGGATCCCTGTTTTTGTCTCCCTTCTTGATTATGAGCCTCCCTCCTCCTTAGAGAATTTTTACAGCGCTTTCAGCTCTAATCCATGGTCGTCCTGGAGCCTGATGCTGTGGTGGAATGTTCTAGACCCTGTGATGAAGTGTCAGTCTTTTAGTGGGCCTGGGCCTTGGGGCTGGGACACTCACAAGTGATACTCCAAGGATACAGATTTCCCCCTATGCCCCAGTCCCTCCTCCAGCCGCAGTGTCCCAGTCTGTTTCCTTGACACCTTACCTGTGACTATGGCTATGAAGAAGGTCCTGGGTCTATTCAAGGTGGTTCCTTTCATCACCCTCTGCCGGACCCACCAGGCGCGTCTTCCTGGGATCCTCGCTGTGAGAACTTGGTGCGCTTCCTGCTAGAAAAGCCAAAAAGATTGTGGTGTCCCCCTAACAGTGTGGTCCCCCTAGTCTTTCATTCTTACTGGTCCACAGTCGGCCTCCAGCAAAATCACCATTAAGAGTTCCTACCAGTTTATGGCTCCAGCAGCTTCTGTTACCTCTAAGTAGACCTCAGTTGCTGCATCCTGCTAGATGTCCCCATCTCTCACATTCTCAAGGTGGCCATTTGTCCTGTGACCTCACTTCTCTGATCTTAGTTCTCTGGGTCTCTTAGTTCTCAAGAAAATTGTTGATTTTCTGTTCATCCAGCTTTTTCTTATAAGGATGGAAGAGACAACTTCCAAGCTTTTTACATGTTAGAGCCAAACCCACAGGTTGATAGCAAGCTGCCTTCATTACTATAGTGTCTTAGTTAGGGTAGGCTCTACCGCAGAGCGAGTAGACCCCACAATGCCAATGTCTTAAAGACCAGAAAGTCTGTATTTTTTTCTCATGTAAAATGCAGGGTGGGTTTTCAGGTTAGCAGGACATCTGCCTTCCCTGCTGTTCAGGGCCCCAGGCTCTTTCCACCCCTAGGGCCACAGTGCTATTTTCACCTGGTCAGCAGAAGGAAAAGGACAGAAAAGTGCACACATGGCAGGTTTATTATGCACCTGTCCTGGAAGGAAAACGTATTGCTTTTGTTCACACTGAATTGAAAAGAACAAGGTCACATGACCACACTTGACTTTAAAAGAAGCTGGGAAATGTACTCGAGTCATGCACCTGCCACCCCCCCACGCAGAGCTACCAATCTTTTTGTTTTGTTTTTTAAGATTTTATTTTTTGAGAGAGTGGGTGGAGGGGCAGAGGAGAAGCAGACTCCCCCTAAGCAGGGAGCCTGACGTGGGGCTCGATCCCAGCACCCTGGGATCATGACCTGAGCCGACGGCAGACGCTTAACCGACCAAGCCACCCAGGTGCCCCAACAGCTACAATCTTTATCACTTACTGTTTTACATTCGATCTTAATGCCTGGTAGGACCAATGCATTTGACCTCATTCTTTATCATGTGTGTCTTGACTCTTTCTTGATCACTTGTTTCACCTTGCATACTTTAGATCCTGCTCCTGGTGTTCTATAAAACATCCTGTTGGGATTTCAGTTATATCAAATCTATATATAGGTCAATTTGAGGAGAACTGGCATCTTTCTGATATTGAGTGTTTCCATCTGTGAATTTGGTTTCTCTTTCCGTTTCTTTAGATCTTCTATAATGTTTTTCAGTAAACTTTTAAAATCTCTATAAAGGTCTTGCTTAGTTTTTGTTCCTCCTATCTTTTGTTTTTTGAGGCTAATATAGTGTCTTTTAAAACCTAGCATTACTAGTATACAGAAACATGGGCTTTTTTATATATTTAATCTTGGATTCATAACTATCCTGAACTCTTCTAAATTCTGATAATTAGTCTCCAGGTTTTTTGGTTTTTCTATGCAGATAATATCATTGGTGAGTGATAATAGTGGATTTTTTTCCCCTTCTTTTTCATTTCTCTCTCTTTTTTAATATTTTCTTTATATATTTTGACAGAGAGAGAGAGCTCGAGCAGGGGGGGAGGGTTAGAGGCAGAGGGAGAAGTAGACTCCCCGCTGAGCAGGGAGCCCGATGTGGGACTCAATCCCAGGACTCCAGGATCATGACCTGAGCTGAAGGCAGATGCTTAACTGACTAAGCCACCCAGGCGCCCCTTCTTGTTCATTTCTTAGATCTTTTATTTCTTTTTTTTTTTCATTCATTTATTTTTTTTTACCATGCTAGCTAGCATCTCCAACAAAGCATTGAATAGTAGCAGTAATAGTGAGCATCTATGTTTTGGCTATAATCTTGAAGGAGAAGCTTTCAGAGTTTCACTTTTAACTATTACATTTCCTGGAGGATTTTTGTGGATATATTTAATTAATTTATGAACATTTATTTCCTGTCCATTTCCTGTTTGCAAATATATTTTATCTTGAATGCATGTCAGATTTGATCACGTGCTGTTTCTATAGTTACTGGATTATGTACAACTCTGCCTTACTCTTAATTAATCAAACCTCCTTATACTATTTTCTAAACTTAAACCAACTTTGTATTTCTAGGATAAACCCAACTTGGTCATGATTTTCTTTATTGTAGCTAGATTTTTTTTTTCTACTTGGACAATCTTTTTGAGTTAAAAGCACTCATTTTGCACTTTTTCTATTCTCCAACTTTATCTATCTATCTATCTATCTATCTATCTATAGATAGATAGATAGATTTTTTTCCCTTCAGGATTGAGATATTTGCTGTGTTTCCCTCTCAATTCTATCCCTCACCCACTGGCTTCTGGTTTGAAAGTTATACACTCCATTTTTTAATCACTTAATTGAGACTGTAGACATTTTAACATTCATATTTAATAAAGTGTAAAGTTAACTAATACCTTTGCCCTCCTTCCCCCAAAATACAAGGACTTTTGTGTTCATTTCCAAATACTGAGCATGCCAATTCATGCACTGCTGCCCAGTATTTTAATTCTATTATTTTTAAACCCACAAAATAGGCATTATTAGTTTTGTTTTCTATAATGTTTGTCTAGATTTATGTATATATTTATCCTTTTTTTTTTTAAGATTTTATTTATTTATTTGACAAAGAGAGACACAGCGAGAGCGGGAACACAAGCAGGGGGAGTGGGAGAGGGAGAAGCAGGCTTCCTGCTGAGCAGGGAGCCCGACACGGGGCTCGATCCCAGAACCCTGGGATCATGACCTGAGCCGAAGGCAGACGCTTAACGGCTGAGCCAGCTAGGCGCCCCTTACCTTTTCTTTGGTCACTTTCCTCTCTGCATCTAGACCTAGTATTTTTCTTCCTTCCAGAAATATGTCCCTTAGAAGTTCCCTTAATGAGAGTCTGTTAGCAATAAATTCTCTATTTTTCTTAGTCTGAAAATGCCTTGATTTTGCTGTTGTTCTTGAAATAAAATTGCACAGAGTGCACAGTTGCGAGTTGGCTGCCACCTTCTCTCAGTACATTGAATGTATCATCCACTGCCTGAAGTTTCCCTGCCTGTTGACATTTTTCTCATCCTTGACTGATTGTTGTTCCTTTGAAGGTAGTCTTTTTCTCCCTTGCTTCTCTTTCAATTGCTTTCTGTCTTATGGTGTTTGTTCTGCAGTCATCCCACAAAATATATGGGTGTGGATTGACATGTTTGTTCTCCATCTCTGGATTCGTAGTACATCCTGCGTATGGAGATTCACATTTTCATCAGTTCTGGAAAATGCTCAACCAGGCCCCCTTCAAGGACTGTCTCTGCTCCTGGACATCCCAACACGTGCAGTGTCCTTTCCGTTGTTCCTCCACATGCCTCAACTTCCCTAATAGTTTCTGTCTTTTTGCCTTGCTAGGCACCATCTTCTTGGTAAATTCTTGGCAGTTGGTATCTTAGTGATTTCTTTTTTTTTTTTTTTTTTTTAGGATTTTATTTGTTTATTCGAGAGAGAGCAAGGGGAGGAGCAGAGAGAGAGGAAAAAGCAGACTCCCTGCTGATCATGGAGCTCAATGCAGGGCTCAACCCCAGGACCCCGAGACCATGACCCCAGTGGAAACCAAGAGTCAGATGCCCAACCACCAGAGCCACCCAGGCACCCCTAGTGATCTCTTCATATCTGTTTTCAGTTGACTAATCCTCCCCTCTGGTGTATCTGTCCTACCGTTCATCCTTTGAGGGCTTTAAAAACCATAATATTAAGGACGTTTTCAAACACACGCCAAAGTAGAGATTCAGATCATGAACGCTTTCCATGTCATCATCTGCACGTGGCAGTCTCCTTACAGCCCGTGGCCCTTCTCCCCTCGCCCCCGTGCTTGGGGGCACATCCCCGACCCCGCCTCATTTCAGCGAGAGCCGCGTGCTCCGGGAAGCTTTTAACGTCAATCGTGATCGTTTGGTTCCTTTAGAGATCTGCTTGTTTGCTTTGAGTTGTTATTTACTTTTTATATTTTGGTTCTTTAAACATACTGAACATTTGGTTATTTAAGCATAATGGAGATAATACGTCTGCGTTCAGCATTGTTCAACCTCTGATATCTGGATTCCTTGTGGATCCGACGCTGCAGTTACTGTTCTGTTGGTGATTGGGCTTTCATTTGTTTTATCACTTTTTTAAAATTGTTCTCTGTTTTGGTTTCTTTGGGAAACATTAGGTGTTTGACTTAATTTCATAAATGATTTCTATCAGTCGTGAATTCCAAAAAAAAAGAAGAATTTGAGTTGGCAGTTTTACAGATAATTTTATTGAGTTTAATTTTTAAAAAAGTTTTAAATGTTTAATTGAAGGATGGCTGATATAAAATATTAAATTAGTTTCAGGTGTACAACTGACAGCAGAGAGATTCAACAATTATAACATTCTGAAAGGCTCACCACATTAAGCATATGGCAGCATTATTGACTGTGTTCCCCATGCTGCACTTTTCGTCCCTATGACTGATTTATTTTATGACTGGAAGTTCGCACCTCTTCATCCCCTTCACCCATTTTGCCCATCCCCCGTCCCCTCTCTTTGGCGACCACCAGTTTTTCCTCTGGATTTATGTGAGCCCACGTTCTTTGAAATTATCTACAAAAAAATTTTGAGGCCTGAATTGGGTGTGTGCTTCTCCAAAGATGATGTGGGTTTGCTTCTGCCAGATGCCCGGGCCCCCTAGGAGCGGGATCACGTTGTCTGTTTGGTTAATGTGAACGTTTTCCTGAAGTACGACGTACATACGAACAAAATGCCAATCATCACTGCACAGCTTTTGTGGCCGGCCGGCAGAAGACGATCAGAACTGCAGAATTCCCCTCCTGCTTCTGTGGATCACGTCCTCCATCAGAGGTCACCACCCTATGGAACACAGGGTGGTTCTACCTGTTTCCTTTTGATGGAGCCACCCGCTCTGTGCTCTTTTCATACCTGGCCTCTCTTACTCAGCACACGCCAACGGTTCATTGACATTGCTGTACACAGTACTCCACTTTGTGTTTCTCTCCTGCGCTTGGGGAGCATGTGAGTGGCTTCCCTTCAGGGGCTCTGACACCGTGAGCTTCCTCTGTGTGTCCCATGTGAACACACCATGCTTCTCTGCCAGGTCTCACACCTAGGAACAGAGGAATCGGGGGCCACAGGATGCTCAGGTTCCTGCTTTCATACTAACAGTGTTCTGCAATGGCCGTACTCACGTATTTCCACCAGCAGTACAAGCGTATAGGACAGTTTAAACTAAACCCTCCACTTGGTGCATTTTGGTCCGTGAAGTCAGGTGAATGAAGATCCTCCAACTGCACGAGAAGCAGGTGGCTACAGACCCCACAGCGAGGACGTTCCCTGCCTCTCAGCTGAGGCTAAGACAGGTGGATTCCCTTGCTGTCTCTGAGTTTTTTTAATTTTTTAAGAAAAGATTTTATTTATTTATTTATTTAGACAGAGGAAGAGAGAGAGAGAGGGTGCGAGCAGGGAGGGGCAGAGGGAGAGAGAATCTCAAGCGGACTCCTCGCTGAGTGTGGAGCCTGATGCGGGGCTCGATCTCACGACCCTGAGATTATGACCTGAGCCGAAATCAAGAGTCAGACACTTAACCAACTGTGCCACCCAGATGCCCCTCCATCTGAGCTTTTAAAAATCCATCACGTCTCTGGGAATACAGCCCACCAGGGGTCCTGTGCTGTAGGTGAGGGTCTCTGGTCTGAGTCCCCATTGCCATCTGGCCCCAGGTTGGCTCACCCCGGCTTGCCAGAGGCTGTAGTGCAGCCCAAGCCCAGTGTTTCCTCCCTGACTTCTCTAGGCTCCTACTCTGGTTTTGCTCTCAGCCCCTGAGGACTTCCCTTAGTGTCTTGCTGGGTCAGTTATGCACTTTAATAAACATTCTGAAGGACTTTCTCTGGCATTTTAGATCTATTATGGTGGAAATGTTTTGGACTGTGTCGTCTTCCCTGAAGTAGTAGTCTCTGTCTGCTTTCCATCTTCCAAAATTTGTTGACATGTCTCATCTGACCTGATCCCTCCCATTCTCTGTGTCCATGTGAACACACACACGTGTGTGCATGTGTTTCATTCCTTTACTGTGAAATCGGTGCAGTTTCAGGAGGGAACAGAGAAATATGTAGGCATTTAACTGGAAATCCAACTTGAAGCATTTTAAGTAATTTTTTTCTCTCTCTCTCTATCTGCTGACGACTTCTCTCCTGGTGCTCGTTTCTCTTGCTTCTCGAATTTGGTCCTCAGACCAGCAGCACTGACATCTCTTGGGCTCTTGTTAGAAATCCAGGCTCCCAGGCCCCACCCCAAACCCTCCAAGCTGTTTTTACAAGAGCTCCTGGTGATGCCTACAGGCAGCAGACCTCGAGAGGCCCGCTCAGCCCTCAGCACACCGGGCTCCACTTGGGCCCCTTCCCCTGGCCCTGCTCCCTCTTGTATCCTGGCTCCCTTTTCCTTCTCCACTTGGGTCCCCATTCGAGCCAGGACCTCTGCTGCCGTGGTTCTCAACCTGCACGTTAGAAGCAACTTCCAAACTCACTCTTCCCAGGCCACGCCACAGCTGGTCACATCCTTATTTGGGGCCGGACCCCAAGCATCGACCATCGTGTTCTTGAAGCTCCACAGGTGAGCCTGGTGCATCTAAGGGATGCAAAGATAGTAAGAAACAGCCCCGGCCTCGGGAAGTTCCCAGCCTAGAGCCATGAGGACGTTCTGGAGAGTCAGAAGCAGCCCTGAGGGCAAAGAGTAGATTTCTGGGCATTTAATGTAAATTACATGCAGCTAATGAGCAACAGTATTATTTTGGAGTCAGGTGCCTGGATTCGTGGTAAAAGTCCCAGAGCTTTGTTTCCTGGGATCTTGGATTCAATCGAAGCTCTCAATGTTTTTCTGGCCAGGCTCGGGCCCCGGTAACAATGTGGCCAAACTGAACTCCGTCACTTGGTCCAGGGGCCACAGCGGGACCCAGGACTGATGTGGAAGGAAACCCACGACCAGACTACCATCGAACGGCATCCTCCTGATGTTTCTCCCCAGACGCTCCCGCCCCACACTGCTGATGTCCTGTTTGCGCCGACAGCTTGAGGGGCCCGTCCATCTCCGCTAGTGAGCACGGTGGCCTCAGCCCCACGGAGGTAAAGCAGGCCTCTGCTACCCGACGTTCCACATCCTTCCCTCTGCATCCTACATTCTGATTTTTCAACGAGCCATGCCCTCATGCAGCCTCGGGTTCGTAAGTGGACGGTGGGCCCTCGAACAGTTGGGTTCTCCAGGACCCACTGTTTCATCTGCCAGCCAGACGAGGCACCACTGAGTTTCCACCAAGACACTGGGAGTTTTCATTAATGGTGCTGTGCTGGTGGGTTGAGATTCCTGCATGCCTCCTGCAGCCAGCCGGTGCCTAGGATTGCTGTCTGAAGTAACAGGTTCTCGGCACACTTACTGACTTCCCTGAGCGGGTTCTGGAATCCGGGTCTGGACATGCGGCCAGCCAGAGCGGCCTGATGCAGCCAAGTGAGAGGGGGCTGGCTGGGAAGCCACTCCAGGGCGGAAGGCACCTCCTCGGGGGCGTTATGGGCTGAGTTGTGCTCCCCCACCAAAGTTCACATGTTGAAATCCTGATCTGCAGGACCTCAGAATGGACTGCGTTTGGAGACAGGGCCTTGAAAGAGGTAGTTAAGGTAAAGTGAGGTCAGTAGAGTGATCCCTAATCCAGTCTGACCGTTGTCCTGAGATGAGGAGATCAGGACACAGACACACCCAGGAGGATGACTGCGGGGGGACACAGGGAGAGGACAGTCGTCTGCGCAGCAAGGTTTCACAAGGAACCGACCCTGCCGACACCTTGATCTTGGACTTCCAGCCTCCAGACCTGAGAATCAACTTCTGCCGTCCAGGCCACCTGGTGGTGGTACTGATACAGGGGTCCTGCTCACCTCTGCCGCCTCTGATGTGGCTCCCCGCCCCCATGTCGGCGAGAGCCCAAGACGGGGATCCAGACGCTGCCCTCTGGGCACCGGAAGCCGTGACGTAGCAGTTACTACAGCTGCAGGGCCGGCTCCCAACACGCATACAGCCCCGGGGCCCCAGAGCAGAGCGGGGGACGGGCTGCAGCAGTTTGGGTTTGTGCCTTCCCGATTCCCCAGTGTCCTTCCCCACTACTGTGGAGCACTTTGGTGAACACGGTGCTGAGCTAATTTTTTGTTTTTTAATTGGCATTCCAGACCCACTGTGGGAGCTTCTGGGAGTTCATTTTAAAGTCAGAGAGAGAGAAGAAGCCGGGGCTGTCTAATTCCCTGGTTTGATTGCATGCTAAATCTAGTTTGGTATTTTCCCCTCTTGGCGCATCTCTTTTATGATAGTTGGAAGCAGATGAATGACAGCTCTGGGTGCCTCTGCAATCTGGGAGTCAGGACGAAAGAATGACCTCATTACAAGGCCCACCGCACTCTGTCCCATCTTGTCTGCCTTTTACTGCAGATTCCCATGATCTGCTTAGAGGCTGAGGGACATGGGTGACAGGGATTGGGTCCCATGCCAGATCCCAGTCTCCGCTAAAGGGCCCTCAACCCACCCATCAAGTAAACTTCCTACAATCTAATGTGCGTACTCAACCGAGCTAGTTACGCAGATAGCGGCCTGACCTGCCCCCACCTCTGGGGCTCAGCGTGGGCTCCCTCCCTGCGCCGCCTGGCTGTCCCCTCTGTCCGTGCAGACCACCCGTCCTGCAGTCTCACTCGGGCCCTGTGAATCCTCTGCTGGGGGCTCTCCTCCACTCTGCTGCCTCTCGCCTCTGAATTTCCATTGCATTTTGTGACTGAAAACGAAATCCTGGTGGGGATGAAAAATGCAGCTGCTGTGCAAAACACAGCAGCTTCCTCAAAAGGTTAAACAGCGAGTTACCGTATGACCCAGCAATTCCACTCCTAGGTGTGCCCCTGAAAGAATTGCAAACAGGTGTTCAAACAAATGCTTGTACACGGATATTCATGGGAATGCTGGTCACAAGAGCCAAATGGTGGAAATAACCCAACTATACATTAGCAGAGGGATGGAGAAGCAAAATGCGGTAAATTCAGACAATGGACTGTTAATCAGCCGTGAAAAGGAATGGCGTCCCGACACCTGCTCTGAGGACAGCCTTGAAACTGAGAGAAGCCAGGCACAAAAGACCACAGCTCCTTGCACTTACACGAAGCATCCAGACCAGGCAATTCCACGGGGACAGAAAGCAAAGTAGCGGTTGCCCAAGGCTGCGGGGAGGACCTGACTGCTGCATATGTTTAGAACCGGGTAGAGGTGCTTGCACAACACGGTGGATATCTAAAACGCCGCTAAACCGTGCGCTTAAAGTGGATGATTTTCTGTTACGTGAATTTCACCCCCATAAAAAGGAAGAAATCGTGGGCTCTTAGAGCCAGAGGGAACTTGAATCCAGTCCACCCTTGTAGGTGAGGCAGGGCTCCTGTGTGGGGATGTGTGAGAGACACCACCTGATGAGAAGGGGCACAGGCAGGTGGACAGGTGTTTGGGCTGGGGAGGACGGCCACCCTCCTTCCCTGCCCCCTCCACCCTCCCCACTCTTTGTTATATAGTCACGTGGAGCCTTATCGTTTCTCATTTTAGCTTTTCATTTTCCAGCCATCGAGGTTTAGAGAAACAGCATAACTCAGTGGTTCTGTTTCTGGGCTTTGGAGCCAGGAGGCGTGGGTTCCAGTCTGGCCTCCGCCGGCAGGAGCTCTGTGATGCTGGTCACATCTCCAACCTCTCCTAAGCAGCAGTTCCTCTTCCGTGAGATGGGATGGCGTTGGCATCTACCGGATACGTTTGAGGGAGGTGCTGGTGCGGGCTGAGGGGTGCTCAGGGCCACGCCCGGCACGGAGCACGCCGCCCACAAGCTTAGTCGTGTGTGTACGAACCGGTCCCCTCCACTGTCCTTGTTTGGGTTTTCATATTGATCAACTCGGGTCTGGATGGTTAGGGTGACAGTATTCTTTCCTGTCAAATCAGGACGCTTTTTGTTTCCATTAACATACAAAAAAATCGACTCCCTTTGCTGCATCGTTCCTTGATTTTGGGTGCCTATGTGGATTCAGGTGACCACCACCATAATCCAGATTGAGAACAGCTCTGTCACCCCAAAACAACTCCCTCAAATTAGTTAACACCCTCCCCTCACCCCAGCCCTGCCAACCACTGATATGTTCTGACGCTATACTTTTTCTTTTCAAGAATATCATATGCATGGAACTTTGGAGACTAGCTTCATCCATCCAGAATAATGCCTTTTTTTTTTTTTTTTTTAAAGATTTATTTATTTGAGGGCGCCTGGGTGGCTCAGTTGGTTAAGCGACTGTCTTCGGCTCAGGTCATGATCCTGGAGTCCCTGGATCGAGTCCCACATCGGGCTCCCTGCTCAGCGGGGAGCCTGCTTCTCCCTCTGACCCTCCCCCCTCTCATGTGCTCTCTCTCTCTCATTCTCTCTGTCTCAAATAAATAAGTAAAATCTTTAAAAAAAAAAAAAAGATTTATTTATTTGACAGAGGGAGAGAGACATTCATGACCAGATAGATAGATAGATAGATAGATCTATCTATCTATCTATCTATCTATCTATCTATCTATCTATCTTAACAAAGAAAAGACTGTCCTTCTATTGAGTAGCTTTGAACCTTTGTCAAAAATCACTTGGCCATATTTCTATGGGTTTATTTCTGGACTCTCTTCTGTTTCTTTGATCTACGTCTGCCCCTTCACCAATACCATACTCTGTTGACAACTCTAGCTTTATAGTACTTTTGAAATCAGGTTTTCAAATTGTTTCGATTATTCTAGTTTCTTTGCCTTTCCATATAAATTTTAGAACTAGCTTGTCTGTATCTACAGGAAATCCTGCTGTGATTTTTTACTGGAATCAGATTAAATATATAGATCAATTTGGCAAGAATTCATATTTTTACCACGTTGAGGTTTTTCATCCATGAACACCAGATGTCTCCTCGTTCATCTGGGTCTTCCTTGATTCCTTTCATCAATATTTGTTCAGTATACATATCCCGCACCTGTTTGGGGAGAATTATGCCTGCAGTTTTTATGTTTTTGAGGGAGCTTCTTTACATCAAACCAGGGAACTCTTGACAGAAAGAAGGGACACTGTTAATAATTACACGAGGGCGATAGGCATCAACTGGGTTGTACTGGGCAGGTGGGGAAGTATCCTATGAATAGGGCACTCTGGTCATGAATGTCTCTCTTCCAGCGTGATGCTCCAATTGGTCACAGAACCACAGACATCTGGCCCTCTGTTGCTTCTTATAGTCTGGACACCCTACTGTCTCCACGATAAAGTAACCAAAGATTGCATGGTGTTTGGTGGTGTTTTCTGTCTTATTTATTTGCATTTCTAAAAATTCATACATGAAGCCATTCTTTTAAGTTTTTCAAGTAATGTAGACAAAGCTATCACGTCTCTGTGTACAAGCTTATCATCAGTCCTGGCGTGCCTCCCCGACGAAAGCAGGGCTGTCAGTAATCTAAGCTCTACTTTGTTCTTATCAATGTGAGCAAGGTCTTCCACGGTATGAAAGCCCCGTGTTTCACGTAATATGCCCCCTATTGGTGGGCATTTAGGATTCTTTCCATTCTTTGCTCTTCCTCGTCTGCACGTGTCTCCTGTGCGGATAGGTAAACGTCTCTCTAGGTTAGGTGCCAACAAGGAATTGCTGGGTGTAGGCTACACACACTGTATGTGTTAATGGTTATCACCAAATTGTCCACCAGAATTGGCTGGACCAATTTACATTCTACCAAGACAGTGTGAGGGTATTTTTTTTCCCTGCACCCTTACCTAAACTTTATATTAGCAAGATGGAAAATTTTTGCCTCTCAGATTGCTAAAACATGCTAAAGACAGTAATAGTAATTATGCTTATAGACCGTTGACTATGTTCTAGGCACTGTTCCAAAAGCTGTACTTATATATTTATATAAGCTCAGTGAATCCCACAGCAACCCTGTGAGGTGGGTCCTTTATTGTTCCTGTTTTATAGCTGAAGAAATTCAGGTGCAGAATGAAATCTCATTGTTTCAACTGTTTTCAGAGCCTAATTATTGCTTCATGTTTATTGATCACAGAAACCTTTGTGACTTGCAGGTTCATTTTCTTTCTGCTACGTTCCTCATCTGTTTCTTATTGATCCTCTGTGCATTAATTTTTTTTTCATAGATTACAGATGTTTTCCTAGACCATAGCGTACATTTTTAACTTTGTTGCACTCTTTTCCATCATACAGAAGTTTTAAATTATGATGGACTCAGACACATCAATCTTTTCCCAAATGACATTAGCATATTATGCCTTGTTTAGGGAGGCCTTCCTGATCCCAAGGTCATAAGCATATTTTGTTTCTTCTAATACTTTTAGGATTCATTATTTAATTTTTAAGTCATTAATCTACCCGCAAATTATTTTCGCAACAGGGCAAGGAAGGAATAGAATTTTCTCCAAATTGTTAGCAAATTATCCCAACAGTCATTGAATACCTCCTTTTATTCTCTGCCTGGATTTGGAATGCCACCCTAATCATGCACTAAATTTCTGCACATAGTTGTTCGCTAGACTTTTGTTCATTGATCTAATTATCTGCATCTGTGATTCTATGGACTATTATTTTATAATATGTTTTAATATCTGGAGAGATACAAGTTGATCTTGTATTTAGCCATCTTGTTCAGCTCTCCTATCAGTTCTAGCAATTAGTGTTCTCATTATTGTTCCTTTTTAAATAGCTTTTATGTTTTTATATTTTGGGGTGTATAGATTGGAAATGGTATTCTTCTGCAATTTTTTATTTTTATATTTTCATCAGCAAATATGCCATGTGTTATTTTTGCTTTTCGTTTGCTTGAAATTTCCTTTGTGGTAAATACATGGCAAATTTTTGTCAAATTTCTGTGTGTGTTTGAAAAGAATTTGTTTTCTCTATTTGTTGGGTACAGAGTTCCGTAGATCCATTAGAGCAAGCATGTTAATTATTTTTGAACTTCTGCAACTGTACTTATTGGTCCTTTGTCCAGGGCTTTATGAAGTCTCTTACAGGGGCAGTGTCTTTGCCAGCTTCTTCTTCTGTTTCTCTTAGTTTGCTTTATGTGCTTCAAAGCTGTGTTATGAGGTGCGTAAACATTCATGGTGGATGATAGTTCCTCTTAATCACATAAAAATCTTTGTCCCTTTTAATGTTTTTCCCCTTGAATTCTATTTTCTCATAAACCCTTTCATATTTGCTGTAATTTATGACGTATTGGACTAATTCTCAATACCTCATCTCATGGTTCCCATTTCTCATGATTTTTTAACCTCCTGCCTTTTGTAGAATTGATCGGGTGTTTTTGTTCTATTTTTTTCCTGTAATGGTTTGCTCATCATTGTTTCTTTTCTTTTCTTTTCTTTTTTTGAGAGGTGGTGGAGGGGCAGAGGGAGAGAGAATCTTAAGCAGGCTCCACACCCAGCACAGAGCCCAATGCAGGGCTCAGTCTCACAACCCTGAAATCATGACCTTAGCCGAAATCAAGAGTCAGACACTTAAACCAGCTGAGCTACCCAGACACCCCTCATCTTGTTTCTCGTTGATCTGTGTGGTTATTCTATTCATTATTGGAAGTGGGTTATTAAAGTCTCCAACTATTACTGTAGAACTATTTTTCCCTCTAATTCTGTCAACTTTTGCTTTATGTAATTTGGGGCTCTGTTATTAGGTGCATATATGTGTATAATTATTATATCTAATTGACTGATTAACCCTTTTACAATATATAATGTCTTTCTTTGTCTCTTGTAACAATTATTATTTAAGTCTGTCTTGTCTGACATTGGGACAGCTGCCCCACCCCCAGCTCTCTTTTGTTATTATTTGCATGGAATATCTTTCCCCATTCTTATTAGAATCTCATCCTAATGGCTTCATTTTAATTTAATCTCCTCTTTAAAGAGCGTATCTTCAAATACACATGCATTCCAAGGTACAGGAATTGGAGAACGTTAACATATGAGTTTTGCAGGGCACCTAGATGACTCAGTTAAGCATCTGACTCTAGATCTTGGCTCAAGTGTTGATTTCGGAGTTGTGGGTTCAAACCACATTGGGCTCCACACTGGGCATGGAACCTACTTAAAAATACATATATATGAATTTTCCAGACACAATTCAGATCACAGCAGGCAGGTGCCATTGTTTCTTCCCCTTGAAATTCTTTCCTCCTTACTGAGGTCCATTGCTTGGTATTTTTTTCATTGTAGGTCTGTGGATGGTAAATGTTTTGAGTCCTTGCATGTGTGAAAAGGTGTTTCTTTTCCCCTTTTTACACTTGAGTCATTGTTAACTGAACATAGAATTCCAGTTTTAAGATTACTTTTTCTTGGAACTTTAAAGATATTGTCCCCGTTGTCTTCTTGCATCTGGTACTGCAGTTGGTCCCTCTGATTCTATTTCTTTGTAGGCAGTATATCTCTGTCAGCTTTTAAGACTTTTCTGTGTGAGCCTGGTGGTCTGAACTTCATCACAAGGTAAATAGATGTGGTCTTTTTTCCTTCATCTTCCTGGCGATTTGTGTGTCCTGTTAGCTGAGGCTTCCCATCTCGTCAATTTTGGAGGGTTTTTTCCCCTAGGATGTCTTAGAGTTTGTCTTCCTTTCCATTCTTTTCATTTTCTCCTGGTTCACCTGTAAGAGAAATGTTGGACCACCTGGCTCTAGCTTCCATTTCTGTTGACTTTTCTTTCATTCTATCCAGCCCTTTTTTTTTTCCTGGATCCTGGGAGAATTCCTCAGTTCAATCTTCCAGCTCACTAATTCAGTCATGAGCTGTGTCCATTCTGCAACTGCAATCCACCTGCTGATTTTTGGCTCAGTGATGTTTCAAATCTCTACTGGTTGAGCCAATATTCTCCTGCATCTTTCTGAGGACATTAAATATGCATGTTCTCATTTGTGACTTGTTCTGCTGGCTCTGTGAAGAGTTTCCCTGGTGGAGGTTCTGTTTGTTGCACTTGGTTTTCTTTTGTGGTGTTGGTGTTCTGCAAATGTCCAGGGTTTCTAGTGAAGGGACTGTATTTACGTTGAATATTCTCTGTCACCTGTCTGTTACGGCTGCATCTGTTCACTTCAGCCTTTCTCTGAGAGAGATGATCGCAGGTGTGTTATGCGGAAAGATGCTTCAGGAATTCCTTTTCTTGGCTTTGAATCCTCCGGGGCTCCTGGATCTTGCCTGCATACCCCATCCCTCATCCCTCACCCCAGGTGCTGCCCTGCCTCTCTGGCCATGAGGCTCCCACCTGCAGGTAGACAACTCCATGATTTGCTGCCTGGTCATGGCTGAGGAGATAGGAGTCTGCTGAGCTGCTCGTGTCCCTGCAGAGCTCTAACCTGTCACCCTAGGGCCACTCCTGGGTCGGGCACTACCTAGCTTGGAATTGGCCCTTCCTGCAGCCATTTGGACTTGGGTTTTCTCTTTCAGTCTTCTACTTATCAAAAGAGTCCTGGCCACTTTTCATGCACTGGCTGGGGGTGGGAGGGAAGGGAGAAATTACATGGTATACAGAATTTCCCTTCTTCATACACTCCTACATGTATTTTAAGTACTTGTATTACATTATTGGGTCATTTTCAACTTTTAGTTAATCGAAAGCATACGCACATGGTGCATTTTTGTTTCTGTGTTTGCACAGGCCTCTGCCATGCCGAGTTTCCCCTATCCTGTCCTTCTACACTTTTTAAAGACAAAATTCAGCATTTTACATTTATTTCTATTGAATTCCATCTTGTGGTTTGGGCCCTATATTCTTGCCTGTCAAATCTGTCTGAATATTGATGAGTGCATTTATCACATTAACTATCTCTCCCAACTTTGTGTGACCTGCAGATCTGATAAGATTCTCCTTTACATCCTCCTTCACTATCATTGCCAAAAAAATGTTGAACACAAAAGGGCCCAGAAACCAGCTCTTTGGTTTTACCACTTGAGACCCTGCCCAAGGTTTATTTACTTATTATTCAACAAACATTTATAAAGATAGAGCTATTTTCTCTACTCTTTAGGTGATGCTGTTCAACAACTCACGAGTTCACCTGTCGGGGAGAATAGTCATCCAAATTCTATTATCTGAGCCTCAAGGTTATCATAGAAAATTAGTCAGAAGCTAAAATCAGGGTGTACCGTTTGTTAATCCTAGCAGATCAGCGTGTAATTATCTCATTATTTCCTGATTGCTCTGATATACTGGTTTGTCTCCCTAGCTGGAGCATGAGCTTCTTGGGGGAGGGTATTGATGTTATTTCCTGGGGGGGCTTTATATTTATCATACACTCATTCTGACATGGAAGCTATTGTGTTCAAGCCTACAAATACTAATTCACCATACCACGGTTGAAGAGATGCTGTGATTCTGACTTTATAGATGAGGAAAGGCCTTGCATAAGTTACCCAGATGGTTATGGTGGAATTTATTTGACTGTCTGACTCCAAGCCCAGACCCTCTATGGTACACGTGATCCCTCCCCAGATGTGGCACCACCCACTCCACAATTTGGGAATAGGCTCAGAAAACACCACCCTCTGAAATTCCACCTGACAGGAATTGAGGTAAAATGAGTGCGATGATCCCCAGCAGGGGGTCACCCACCCTAAAAGATGAACTGAAGTGACTGGGTCCTTCCCACACCTCATCAGTAGACACCAAGCCAAATGTAACAGAATGCAAGTGATCTCATTCATTGGGCTTGTCCGTCGTGAGTATTGGTGCCATGACAGAGGAGGAGAGGTCTTGTCTGAGAGCAAGAATTGGCCGTCTGTTTTTTACCTGCACTGTCCTGGGGAAGGCATAGCCTGGTGCTACTGACAAGTCCCTGTTTTCAGAACAGACATATCCCTGGAGTGAACATGAGTTCATCATGCCTTTCCATGTTGATGAACGTGTAGCTGAGATGGTGCTTCTCACAGCGTGTGACAGAGAACACCAGCCCTGTGAGTTGCTCCATAAAGCAAGGATTCTGTGATCAAACAAGTTGGGAAAGGCTGCCTGCTGCTCTTCCCTTGGGGAGATGTATAAGCTAAGGCTCTGAGAAGTCCTGCAGTATCCCAGGCTTCCAGTCAGTTTGACCATATCACACCCCCCACTACTCACTTTTTTGATGTTGTTGTTGTTAAACATACTTTGAGGGAAATTCTGACCCTAGAGACCTATCATTCTTTGCTCTCATTGGGGAGAACTTGTTCATTGGGGAGATAACTCAGTCCTTTACTCTCTTGTAATAATCTCAGTTCACTGCCTTCAAATCTCATATCACAATGTCTTAATACAGATTTATTAGTATGCTTATTTACTTCATGCTAATGTTACCCACTGGACTGTGAACTCCATGAAGGCAAAGATCACACCTGTTTTATTCACCACTGCAAACTTAGTGCCAACCGAAGAACAGGCACGTAGTAGCTACTCAGAAGTGTGTACCGATAGAGTAAATGAGTGTCCGGTCGTTATTTTGGTCTCCTGGGGCAGAATTCTGTGCAGTCAATAGGATATACTAATTGAGTTTCCATGTGTCAGGCCCTGGGCTAAGCTCTTTCTACACATTACTTCATTTACTCCCTGCAGCAACCCTGTAAAGTTTCTACAGAGTCATCATTCCCCTCTTACAGGTAAAGCATTTGAGGCTTGGAGAGTTCTAATCACTTCCCCAGCTCACTCAACCAATAAGCAGCAGAGCCGGGTTCAATCCCAGGCCTGCCTCACGCCAAAGTCTACATTGCTGTGTTCTTCTGGAGGAAGGTGACCATTTATAATATAACAAAAATGAATTAGCATTCTGCTTTATGAGTCAGCCTCATAAGAGTCCGTTGATCCAGATGACCTGGAACAAAGGGGAGAATATTCAATTCTTCAAGCTTGCAAAACTGAGTCCTGCATCCCAAATGGAGGGTGACCCGGGTGACCCCAACTACGGTGTAGCCAGGGTCTTGGTCTCTTTCTAGAGATTTCACTTACCTGTCTGTGGCCAAACTTTTCTGCCAAAAGAGATCTAGCAATGTGCCAGGCACATTAAGGTATGCCTTAGCTGCGGAAGTAATTGAGATTTGCTGGCATGAGTCGTTCCCTGGGGAAGGCATGGCTGCGAGCCTGGGGGGAGCTGCTGACCTCTCTCCCAGCCCAAAATTGTGCTTTAAGTCAGGGTCTGCTCTCTGTAACTCACTGGCATGTGGCTGTGGGTTACCGCGAAATGCCCCAGGATGCTGCCCTTGGTCATATGCACTCCCAGCAGCTGACCCAGCTGCTTCTCCTCTTTCGACCACTCTTGCAGCCCTTTTGGAGCCCTGAAATCCCCACTCTGCCTGGTCCTGGGCCTCCTGGCCCCTCAGCCCACGACTCTCATTCACCCGGGAGCTCTGTGAGTGTCCTGTCCCCGTGGGGACCTGACATCCCATCTCCATAGTAACCTGCAGGAGGCTCACAATGCTCTGGCCTGGAGTGCAGTGTGTTGCAGTCCGGGGATGTGGTCGGTCCCAACACTTTCTGGGCCCATCGTTAGTGGAGGCATCCGCTCCCATGCCCTTCTTGACTTTGAGTTCTTGCCAGAACACATCACTGAGCTGATGTGACAGTAGGTTAAGGTTATAAGAGGCCCTCCCGGCAAAGATCCATTATTAATAGGGCAGGCTGTGATGAGTGATCGGCAGGAGACTAGACCGCACAGGGGAGCTTGTGCAATCTGCTGCAGCGTGAGTGGCTTCCAAGTGTCTCTGGGGCCCGGGACCAGCAAGGGTTCCGCCAGCAGTGGGACTGTCTGCTGAGCCCTGGGCCCTGCACTGGGCCAGGCCCTAATATCAAGATGCATTCGGGGTGGCATCAATAGTAATATCTTGCGTGCACATACCATCTGGTACCTTAAGAAGGGTCTTTTAGTTACCCCAGGAGTTAGGTGGTGAGATGGAACGGTCAGCCCTTCTGTCCACTGTCAACATCTGGTGACCCCTTGCCCCCTGAGTGGTCCCCTGCCTCCCCTCTTGTCTCCCCAGAATCTGTTCTCACAGAGCAGCCTCCTCAATCTGTTTAAGATGCAGACCACATCACGTCATGTCTCCTGTCCCCGAGGATCCAACACTCTCGCCCCGTTTGCCCTCCGACAGGCCCTCTCTGTGCTGCCCGGGATGGTGGCCGCTCCCTAGCGTGGCCATCGGGCATTTGAACTCTGTGTCTCAGCTGGGATGTGCCGTATGTGTAAATAAATACACTTTGGGTTTCAAGGTCATAGATGAAAAAAAATGCAGACTATCTCATCAACAACTTTTATATTAGTCACATGTCAAAATGTTCATATTTTGGATATATTAGGTGAGATGCAATGTATTATTGAAATTACTTTTACCTGTTTTCTTTTGAGTTTCTGTAACATCACAGCTAGAAAATTTAAGATTATACCCATATTCCTGGCCGACGTGATCTTCCTCCTGGACAGCATTGTCCTGGACCACTGCAGGCCTTTTTCTTCCCTAGGTTTGTGTTTGCTTTTCTCTCTGACAGGATCCCTGGTCCCCTGATGCTTCATTTACTTGGTTCCTTCTTATCCTTTGGGCCTCAAATTAAGACTGACACAGGCTTTCCCTGACTGCCTCATCCAAGTGCCCTCTCTCTGTGAGACCCACCATACTGTCCACACCTGCTTGCTTCTTACCTGGCATTCATCACACAGTGTGATTGACATAATTTATTGACTCTATTCTCCAACACTCGCCATGTGCCAAGCACATTCTAAGTCTTTCCTGTGTGTTCACTTTCTAAAGCCTCCCTGTGACCCTCCGAGGTAGACCCCTCCCCATTTTACAAATGGGGAAACTGAGGGTTCCCAACCCCAGGGGCTGGCCTCAGGGCCTACTGTTCTGGCCCCAGGAGGGCAGAGTCCCTGCTCACCTTGAGTCCCCATCTGGCACATGTTGGTGTTAACAACCCAAATGTCTACCAACAGATGAATATGGATGAACAAAATGTGGTCTCTCCATGCAATGGAATAGTATTCAGCCGTAAAAGGAATGAGGATGGAAACACTATGCTAAATGAAAGAAGCCAGGCACAAAAGGCCACAGATTGTAGGATTCTGTTGATGTGAAAGGTCCCAAGAGGGAATCCATAGAGGCAAAGCAGATTGGTGGCTGCCAGGGGCTGCAGGAAGGGGAGGATGGGGAGTGACTGCTAACGAGTATGGGTCTCTCTTAGGGGTGATGGCAGTGTTCTGGGATTAGATGATAGGGTTGTACAACCTTGGGAATATATGAAATGCACTGAATCATATGCTTGAAATGCTAGATTTCATGATATGTAAATTAGAGCTCAGTTAACATAAATAATATTGCATGCTGTTGATTGAACGAGTCCGCGCAGAGGCAAACGTTAAAAGACCGGGGCTCCCCACTTTTCTCAAGGAGCCATCCAGAAATGCCATGCACAGATGCGAAATGAGGTTGTACCCATGCCGTTCACTCCTCAGGTACTTCTCTGCATCTGCAGATACACCAGGGCCTTTGCCAGGCATTGTGTTCCCGCCACAAACAAGACAGATGGGGTCCCTCACCTGGGGGGTCCTGCACCTGCTCACAGGCTGCTTAGCCTGGAGCCTGGGCGCCCCCCCACCCCGGGATCCATGGAGAGAATTCAGGAGCCCGTGAACTTGGCTGTAAGGAATTGCATCTCTTTTCCATCAGTTCTAATGAAAGTTCAGCATTTCCTTCAACAATGGATTCACGTGACAAACGACAACAGCATCAGTGGTATTTTCAACTTTGTCACCAACAGAAATCACAAATATTCTCATGTCCCATTATGGTTATTGTGGATACCTCAAAGCATTATTTGCATGTCCCCAAAGTCAGGGGAGTCGTTGGACTCCAGTGCTAGATATTATTGGATGCGTTAATAAGGAAGCACACATATTAGAAGATAATAATTTTTAAAATATTTGGTATTTTGGCATCATGGTTTCCCCATGTACTCCTCTGTATGGTACGTCATGTATTTAAAAACTTCATTCTGGAAGTGGTCCCAGATACCAAATGGGTTCGAGAAAGTTAAGAAGCGCCATCCCCTAAGGAAGAGTTGTTTGTGCTGGACGCATCCCGGGCATCCCTGCACTGGAAGGAGTGAGCAGGCCTGAGAACGCAGAGTTGACGGCCCAGGTGACCATGAAGGAAGGTGGCCCCCCAGAGATGGCGGGACTGATGCTCGTGCCCTGGGAGCGACCGCAGGGCAGAATGGAGCTCGTGGTGTCCAGTTCTCAACTGGCCTGAGAGAACGCGAGGTGCCACGTGTTACGTGGAGGGCAAGACAGAGAGCTCTGGGGTCCCAGGAGAAAGGACAACTTCTTTGGAAGGAAATGACCCTCCCAACCAGCTTTGGCTTGTCGGCCTGGCCTTCGTTGCTGGAAAAAACCCTTTGAGGAAGTTAAGATGGAGAAAGCTCCAAGTAGCTTTCTGAAACACACAGCTGGGGTTGGCGAGCCATCTCAACTCAAGGCGGAGCCAGAGGGGAGCCCTCCGTGTCAGGAAGGTGATGAAGTGGACCCACATCTCTACTCAGAAACAGGTGGAGGAAGGCATGTTACGAATGGCGTGTCGGCCGTGACTCTAAGTTTCCTGGTTTTATTGGTGTGTGTCATAACGTTAACATTACTTAAGTGTGCTTTGGTGGTGTTTTTTATTACAGTTTCCCCCTCTTTCCCCATGGCTGCTAATATTTCGTGTCACAGCTCCCCACTCTCTCTTGTCACCCATTATCCATTACTGTCACCGCCCTGCCAGAATGTCCTTGGAGGGGACTCTTAATGGAGCTGTCCTGGTTAAAGAAATTCAATGTGATTGAACTGCAGTGAAGAATCAAAATCCAAATTTCTGAAAGGGATGAATAATAACTAGGTATTAAAGCATATTGGTTATTTATTACTGGCGGAAGGCAGGAAAACATTAGCATGTAAAAAGCTGTGAATTAATCACGGCCGGTGATAGGAGACCTGAAAAAGTCACCTCTGTCTTTGTTAACTCTGTTTTGTTATTCTTGATGTGTTCCTGAGTCCCCATTTCCGTCCTTCCATGATAGATTTTCATCCCAGCTGGCTAGCTGAAGGCAGGAAGGGGAGAGTTAAACCAAAAACATGGTTAACCTCGTGTCACCTGGCATTTAAAAGAAGGTGCCAGGAGAATGAGCATCCGTAACCTGACCTGGATTCGAATCCTGGCTGTACCACCCACTGCCTGGTGACCTTGGACCAGTCACCTGCTGTCTCCAGATGCTGGGTCTCAGTCAAGGGCACGTGATCCCGAAACCATCCTCATGCGGCTGTCATAAGGATCACCTGAGAGACTGCCTTTACGGGTTTAGTCCCATGACTGACGGTAGCTGTTGGTGACGACAAAGGGGCAAGAGGCCTAGCCACTCAAAATGCTACCTGGGGGGCCAGCATCGCGTTACACATGCAAGTTCATGGGCTGCGCTTCCAAACCTCCTGCGTCAGGAATCTGCGTCCCAGCTGCAGGGAACAGCATGCGCAGGTGCAGGGACATGAGGAACCGAAGCTCTTGGGCGGGGCTGCTGTGTGGGTCCCAACTTTCCCAGGGTCGGTGTCACCACACACAAAAGGACTGCAGTCCTTCCCCCTTGGGACTGTCTTTCAAGCTTCCAGACCATCGCTTATAAAGTGTCACCAGGAGCAATTCAGAGGGAGTTCTGTATGTCAAGCAATTGCAGTGTTGTGGGAAAGAGTCTTAAATAACTGTGTTCATCTGGCTGGTATCTGCCAAGTCCCCTTTGTTTAAAGAAGTCCGTGTGGTTCCCACGTCCTGTCAGGAGGATGGAGAGGAAGTGACGAGCTTAATCAGGCTCACAGACAGACTTGCTTCCCCTCTGAATGCATATGTTGACGGCCCGAGCTCCCATGTGACTGCACTGGGAGATGGTCCTCTAAGGAGCTAATGAAGGCTAAAAGGAGGTCCTAAAAGGGGGCCCCTGACCCAATGGGATGAGTCTCCTTATAAGAGGAGAAAGAGATACCAGGGATGTGGGCACATAGGGGAGGCCACCATCTGCAAGCCAGGAAGAGGCTCTCGCCGGAAACCAGCCCTGCCCGCACCTTGGTCTTGGCCTTGGAGCCTCCAGAACTTCGAGGAATCACTAGCTGTTGGTTAAGCCCCCCGGTGTGTGGGTCTGTTACGGCCACCGGAGCCACTACGGTTACCAGCAGAGACCTGAGCATTTTTGACCGGGCTTCTTCAGACGTTCTTGCAGACTTCCGAGCTCCCGTCCAGCAAAGGCATTCACGTGCAGAACCCACGGCCCTTCAACCCTCCACACGTGTTTTTTTCCCATGTATAAACAGTGCTGTGTTTTTGAGGCCCCTTTTCCACAACAGCTCTGCCCCCACCCCGCACACACATAGTCAGATCCCTGATGTTTGAAATTCCTCAGTTAGGAATCACTGTTTCCGCTGTTCCCAAACAGGTGTGCATGGAGGAGCCGGCCGCCGGAACCCTGGCGTGGAGGGTCTGGAGGTCACGGAGCCCTGCGCCTGTGTGTGAATGGGGCTCAGCCGCCCCCCAGTGTCACCCTGGGCAGGGGATTCGTGCCTCTGAGCCGAACGTGACCAGGAACATCTGCATCCCAGGGGAGATGTGAGAAGGCAGCTGGTCACTCTGTTTCTGCTTTACACGTCTTTCCTGGGAGCAGAGTGTGACGGGGCAAGACTGAGGAGGCATAAGGAACCAGTTCCTAAACCCGCAGGAGGTTGCCCCCACCGAGGCTCGATTATCCATCCTGCTAGTGGAGAACTCCTTTATGGAGAAAGGCGAGGGCCACTCTGAGCCTGAGCACAAGGCCTGACCTTTGGGTCTCTCTGTGGATGTGACCTTCTCCCTGATACCCCGTCTCCTGCACAGTTAACAAGTTTGGGGGCACGTTCCCAGTTTCTCAGGGACCTTCAGATTTGAGTCGTGTTTCCAAATGGATGAGGTACCCATCCTGGATGGCCCACCAGAAGCTTTCTCCCATGCACCCCGAGAGATACCTTCTGCAACCCTGCGTCCCCGGGGACAGTGGCCCCAATGAGTGCCCGTAGTGCTCTTTCGAATTTTAATGCAGAAAAATACGCCTTTGCTGTACCTCTGTGGCCTGGATGTGCAGATCCCAAACCCAGATGTGGGCTGCTCAAAGCCCCCTTGGAGACCCAGGCCCCGTGCTCTTCCCTGAAGAAGCTCTGCCTGTTTCACCTGTATTGAAACTTGCCTGACTTGTGTCCTCTGCCGGGGACCAGGATCCCCGAGCCTTTCAAGGTAAATTACAGCTTTCTAACGGGACAAGAGAGTTGCCAGGAGCAGCCTCTCCTCCCAGGAGACACGTACATGTTAACAGGGGCCTTCGGGAGACAGAGACTCACCGGGTGTTGGAGCGGGGTGAATATGTGGTGCAGGTGGGATGGATGTGAATTTGGGGGACCAGAGGGCACACCATAGTGGGTTCAATACTGTCCTGCAGAATCCATGTCCACCTGGAGCCTCAGAAGGAAATCTTCTTTAGAAACAGGGTCTTTGTAGATGTAATTAGTTCAGATGAGTTCATACTGGTTAAGGGTAGCGCCGAAATCCCATGACCAGTGCCCATGTAAAAAGAAGAGGATATAGAGATGCACAGAGAAGAACGCTGTGGCCCAGGGAGGCAAAGATTGGAGTGATGTGTCTCCAAGTCCAGGAATGCCAGGGATTGCCAGAAAACACCAGAAGCGGAAAGAGAGAGGTCTCGAATAACAGATTCTCTCTCCGGGCCTCCAGAAGGAACCGATCTGGCCCACACCTTGATTTCAGGCTTCCCACCTCCCAAACCAAGGCCCCAGTAAATTTCTGTTGTTTTAAGCCACCCCATCTTACTGCCACAGCCCCGGGGAACCAACACAGACTAAACTTGGGGGCGCTCAACCTTTTCGTACTTCCACACACGTGGTGGTTGGGGCTCACACAATGCCAAGGGCTCCGGCGGGATTGAGCTCATCCCCGGGGTGTTCGCTAACGGCCACAGGTCATCTCAGACGACAAGGGAGCGAAAGCACAGCCTTGCAGTAAGTAGAGAGGTCACCTCAACTGCACTAACTCTGATTTCTTTTTCACATGGAGACCCGACTGTGCGCTGCAGAACACAGCTCTTAAGTCTAGAGTGTGCGGTTTCATCCTTTTTGGAAAACGTGACCTGCACCCCAGCAAAATAGAAACCATTTCCAAACCCCAGCCAGCACGTTCCCGCGTGTGCCTCCCGGTCTGGGCCCTTCCCACCAGAAGCAGCCCGTCGATGCTCCCACTTGTTTTGTGGCAGGTGCCTTGCCTGTTTGAGATCGTCACGCAGCGAGAATCCCACAGTGCGTTCTCCTCCGTGTCTGGCTTCTTCCACTCTGCGCGTTTTTGAGATTCATCCATGTGTGTGCTCGTTGCTTCCTATTCCTTTTTATGACTCCAGACTATTTATCCATCCTCCTGTTGATAGACACTCGGATTGTTTCCGGTCTTCGGGTGTCGTGAGTAAAGCTGTACTAAACATTCATGGGCAGATCTTTGTGCGGACATGTTTTCACTCACTGGAGTAAGTACCAAGGGTCCTGCGTGCTGGGACCCTGGGTCTTTGCTGGGTCATGGGACAAGTGCCTGTTTAATTTTGCAAGAGCCGCCAGGCCATTTTCCAAGGTGGCCCTACTATTCGACAACCCCACCAGCTGGGCATAGGGGTTCCCGTTTCCCGTGTCCTCCGCACATTTGGTGTTCTCAGTTCTACTAGATGTGTGATGCTATTCTTTTTTTTTTTTTTTAAAGATTTTTTTTTCTTATTTGACAGAGAGCGAGAGAGAACACAAGCAGGGGGAGTGGGAGA